>NC_136499.1:126791018-126801018 GCF_053919585.1 Euprymna scolopes | reverse complement strand
GCAGGACTCGTGGAAATTCCACGAAATGAGAAATATATTTAATCAACAAATATATTTTGAATAAAACTGTATTGTATTTTAAATGTCGAACTGACCCAAATCAGATAAATGAATGAGTAATAATCAATAATCAGAAAGTAATATTGTGCTACATAGTTCAATACAAATAATAAAATCACGTTGTAAGAGACAATTTTTAATTTACTCCTTCATCCCGGCACCACTTGGCAGGCAATGTTCTTTTATTTCTCTGTTTCTTTCAAATGTTCCCTTTTTTATGTAACATTTTGCTGACTTTTTTGTTCAGTGAAGAATTACTGCACGTCGCAATTATTGTGAGTTCCTTTCCCACATCATCACAACAATGATCATATATTATTATTATAATGATATTCGAAAACGAGGCAACATCAAAGAAAGGTGACTCTAATATTCTTGTCCAGGGTTACCAGATTGGCCCTTTAAAGCTAAATTCCGTGAATTTGACCTTTTTGAAACTGTTTATCCTTCAAGAATTGTATTTTGCCATTTTTTTCAAATCGTAATGTCTGGATTTACTAAGGAAGCAACATGCAATATATTATATAGATGAGGAATAATTTTGAGTTAAAATCTAGTTAGTATTATACATGTAATCTTAAGAAGAGACGCTTGATATGTGTACATTTTATGCTGAAAGAATCATTAACTTCTGTCTTTTACTTGCTCTGTATTTTTCTTTCAGACTGAGGTATTGTTACGTTATGCTAACATAAAACGTATACACCCATGTAAACGGGTGTATACGTTTTGTGTTTGTTTGTGACGTGTCCTAAATATGTTACTTAATGTCTATTAGTGGTTCTTCACTTTCTGAACCCATTGTTATTTTGTCGTGAGGTATGTATTACCCGTTTTATGTTTCGTGATCGTCTTAATGTTCATATGCGTGTGTGTGTGTGGGTCCTATGTGTATCTTCAACATACCGTTATCTTCTCTGCTCACTGAACCTGGTCCATCCTGACTTCATCTTGTTCATGGAGGGGACTGGAACCTTTTGAACGAAACACATTGACTCCAAGACGATGATTGGTTTTCATATTTAGTTTATTTCACTTTTCAGGATGTTGCGCAGAAGAATAGAAAGTGTGTTTCTTTGCTTTGTGGTCTTAACAGTCTACATTGAGAGACACGTCACTCCCTCTCAAGAGGGGAGGAGATACAACTGTAAAGCCTAACCGCTCTGCTTCAATCCCAAGTTCCAACTCTTCGATGATCTCCAGCTAACTTGATCACGTGACTCACACGTAGATACAGTCAGCTGACCAGACCTTCTGGTAAACTTGTCTATGATCTAGCTTTGTTATATTTTGACAGGTTTTATAAATATTCATCATATCCATCTCTTGTCTACCTCTCCTGTTAGATAGATAGATAGATAGATAGATAGATAGATAGATAGATAGATAGATATAAGATAATTTATTCCGTTCTACCTATTTCCTATTTCAGTATGTTGAGCCTCAGATCTCAATTCATGGAACCAACATACCAAAAAATGGATGGTAACATTCAATGCTGCCAAGACTAAGTTCGTTTCTTTTAATAATCCCAAGAAACGTTCTCAACCATTAATAGCCATGGCTAATAGTAACATTTTTTCTTTTTTTTTTTTTATTCAATTTTCACCCAAAACAAGGCACAGTGCTACTTTGAAGTAGGGGGCTACTATCGGGGACATAAGTTGCAGGTGTATTATGAAGGGAGATGAGTAGCAAGATGTCTGTTCACATTACATTTGAACTTCTGCATGTCAGTACACTTGGGAATGCAGAATCCCGGAAAGGAGTTCCAAAGTCTAGCAGTTCTGGGGAAGAAACTATTGGAGTAAAAGCCCTTTTTACACCTAGAGATCTCTATTGTGAAGGGGTGGGATTTAGCTGCTTGTTGGGTTTGTGGAGGGTATTCACGTCGAGGCGGTACAAGTGTTTGTAATTTGTCAGAGCATTCACCGTTAAAGTACTTGTAGAACAGGCAGAGGGATGCAACATTGCGTCGATGGGACAGAGGATGAAGCCTAGATGACCAACATTACCTGAAAGTACTTCATTCAAACTCCTCGGCTTAATGTTAACATGAGTTAGAACAGATACATCGAGAGCATTGCCAAGGCTGCTGCAGAAGAAGGTAGACGCTCTCTACCATGCTAGAAAGTTACTTAAGCTTGAAAGTATCCTGTACCTTTACAAGGCCACCATTCACCCATGTATGGAATATTGTTGTCACATTTGGGCTGGTGCATCTGCTACTAGTCTTTCACTCTTAGACAGAGTTCAAAAGAGAGTCGCCAACCTAATAGGTCCCGAACTGTCACCTAGGCTTCAAGATCTGTCCCATCAAGAAATGTTGCATTCCTCTGCCTCTTTTTACAAGTAATTTAATGATAGATGCTTCGACTAACTTCAAGCTCTTGTACCCCCTCAACATAAATACCCCTGACAAACCTGTCAAGCAGCAAAATCCCACTCCTAAACAGAAGAGATCCCTGGATGCCAGAAAGCTTCCTACGCTAATAGCTCCTTCTCTCTGCCTGCTAGACTTTGGAATTCCCTTCTGGATCCCTGTTTGCCTAACTGTACTGACATGCAGAAGTTCAAATGTAATGTAAACAAACATCTTGCTGCTCAACTTCCTACATAGTATCCTTACAAATTATGCCCCAGATAGTAGCCCTCATTCATTATATAGCACTGCGCCTTTTTTTGGGTGAAAATGCAATAAAAAACAAAATGAAACAAACAAAAATCCTCAAAAACTAACATGCTAAAGAGCTACGAAGACGGAAGTGATAACATTAAAACGAGTGATCTTTTGTGCTTGAGAATCTATTTTTCTACATAGTCAGCACCATTCTCAATGCACTTTTGCCTCTTTTGATGCCTTGGTTATAAAAGTCCGAAGTGCGTTTTGTCACTCATATCTCTGTCGCTACTCTGAAATCGACGAACCCATCTCCTAACTGTGCTGACATCAACTGCATCAGCTTCATAAACGCCCAACAGATGCCAATAGATGTTAATCAGTTCAATTTTTTTCTGCATGGAAGAATTAAATGACACATCTCTGCTTCTGACGCACGTCCATAACAGGAGTTGCTTTCTTAGAGTCTCACACCGTCAATATCTGCAACAGAGATGAAACTTTGAGGTTAAATTTAGTCATCATAATAATGCAATTTGCAATTATCTCTGATCTATTTCAGCGGCATAAAAATTGGAGGCATTACGTTTGCAACACATCTCATATTATAACAATTATAAAAAAAAACTTTCATTTCTTTCTCTGCGTGCCTAGTAGCAAATGGAATTTCCATGAACAGAGTTACTTTCCAAGAATTTCTCATCTATGAAACACATTACCATGACATTATTTGTTTGCAGGCTGCAACATGGTCATCTTCAAATCTTGTTATTATTTTAATGCATTTAAAACCAAACTTCTATCTTTACATCATCAATACTCTGATCCCTATCTGGCATCAATTGAAATAGATGGCTCTCATCTTGGGGAGGCTTCATTTCCTGACAAGCTTCTGGGTTTGACCTTTACTCCTGATCTGAGATGGAACATGTACATCAAATCTGTTGCCAAAGCTGCTGGAAAAATGGTGAGATTGTTCTACCGCTCCAGTAGATATCTAACTGCTGATGCAATTCTCTACCTATATAAGAGCCAAGTACGTCCAAGGATGGAGTACTGTTGCTACATCTAGGCAAGAGTTGCTAGAAGAAACTTATCCTGCCTTGACAGAGTTCAAAATGGACTTTGTAGTCTAGTAAGGGATGCCCTTTTCTGTTCCCTGCAACCTCTTTCTCACAGAAGAGACGTTGTGAGCCTGTTTCTGCTTTATCATTATTTTCATGGCAAGTGCTCGACTGAGCTCCAATCTATGCACCCCCCTCCTCTGGTCTGACTTTCACAAAAAATACTCATCTAGCTGAAACCACTATGAATAATTTCCCCCACTCTTCATCTGTGCCTAAACCTAAACGTAGATTCCACGGAGAAAGCTTCTTTCTTAGAAGTGCACGCCTGTGGAACTCTGTTCCTATTGCCTGCTTTCCAACTGACTACAATATGATCGCATTCAAGTCCTTGATGAGTTGTTCCCCTTAAATAATCCAATTTACCAAATTTCCAATACTAACGAATACTATGATATTATCCCATTGACTACTGTACACTCATTACCTTTATCCTCGAGTGGCCTCCGAGCCTTGATAAATGGTGACTTCTATGTAAAAAAACAAAAAAAACTTTCATTTTTATGCATATTCACACTCGGTTAATTATATTCTTTTCTTTTCAATCATCTCATAATATTCTTCATCATTGATCTATCGATATCATTGACCCTTATCTTCGAGTAAATATTGACCTTGATAAACAGTGATGTATTATTAAGAATAAAAAAAAAGAAAAAGACTTTGTCAGCATCAATGCCTCTTCTTTTCCCTCTTCTCATCTTATTACATGTTTATCTACATCATCCGAGAATTGGATTTTTTTTTTTTTTTTTTTTTTTTTTTTTTTTTTGCAATAAAGAAATAATTTCTTCTTCCATCAGTTTTTACCCTTGGGTCTATCATTAGGAAATGAAGCTTATCCGTTACGGGAGATTGAGCAGAGACAGATAATCCTCGGGGAGAATTAGCGTACGGCTATTTGAAAGCCTTAAGGATTTTAACGATTTAACAATTTCGCCTGACTTTGACGTGGAGTCTCTTGTGGGAAGAACTTGCCCGTCTATTAACTTTCTACGAACGAATTGCTATAAAAATTACGAAATATGCTCCTCCTCAAACCAATTTTTGTTTTTCAATTTTTTAGGGAAAAATAAATATTTGCCACTTCTGCATAATAATGACATATAAGCAACAGAGACGAGTTATCAACCCGTTCTCCAAGTGAGAGAAATGACATCTAGCGGCCATTATGTGAACCTCAAATATAAACAAGTGTTTACGATAACGCAAAAATATATAACGAAATAAATAACACAAAAATATATGAAAATTGAAACATTTATTGAATAAAAAAAAAATGTATCAAAACATAATTTTGATGTATAATATAATTTTTTTTCAATTAGTGATTCAATGTATCAAAATATATTTTTAATTTGTCAATGTAGCAAAATAGAATTTAAAAAACACGAAGCGTTTATAGAGGGTTAAGAATAATTTATTTTTTTTGTACAGAAAGATTGTACCTATTTACTATGCCTCTCCACGGGACAGAGTTAGACACCAGGGTCGTTTTTTAACGTGGAGAAAAGGTACAAAAATAAAAATTGTCTCAGTCGTGAAGGATTTCTCCTCCACCGAAACAGAACAAGAAATAGAAGTGCAGCAATCATCTGAGGAACAGATACTACACTTTGATCTTGTCCCGAAGATTGTAGCAAAATATAATTATAGTTTGCGCGTACTTTTAGAAAAGGAAGAGTTATCGACCCCTGTTCTTTGGCTGACAAGTGACATCTGTCGGCGGTTCTTGAAACTAAAATACACCTATTCGCCTCTTGTCACTGACATGCATAAGTGCAAAATATTTATACATCTTTTTACAGTTTTGCATTTTTTTTTTTACAATGGCGGCACTACATATCAAGGCCCAGAGGCCACTCGAGGATAAGGGTTAATGTGTGTATTGTAGTTATTGGGACGGTTGCATAATAATCGTTTGTAGAAGTAATTTTATATAATTAGATCATTTACGAGAACAGCTGAACAAGAACTTGTTTATGTTGGATTTAAAGATAATGATATTGTAGTCAGCTGGAAAGCAGTCCAGCGGAACAGAGTTCCATAGGCGGTCAGTTCTAGGGAAGAAGCTGTGTTCATGGAATCCGTGTTTACATTTAGAAAACAATAGAGAGTGGGGGAATTTATTGATAGTGATTTGGGCTAAACGAGTGTTTTTTGTGAAGGATTGGCAAGGGGGAGGCCATAGATTGGAGCTCAGTCGAACACTTATCATGAAAATAGATGAGGCATGAACGTTTGTATTATTTAGATTAATCAGAAAATTTTTCCCATCTTGCACAACGTTTCGGTCGATGTAACCTCCGACCTTTGTCAGGTGTTAAAGTTGCCATGTTTTAGCAGGAAAAAAGTGGAGTAGCTCTGCACTGTAAGGTTTCGGATTTTTGGGTCCAGTTGGAAGTAAGTTTACACGGATGATAAAGATAATCTAATTATCAGGAAACCTTAGGGGTATAATTTTTAATTTATTATGATTGAATTTTTAATTAATTCCAACTAAACTCACAAGACAAACATGGTTGTCTTTAGGCACATCTCCAAGGGGGAGTTAGTACTTTTACCATTTAACTAATAAGGTTGGTTGGTTGGTTGTTTTGTTTTATGGCATATCAACCCTTTTCAGGTTATTTAATGCCGAATCTGGTGATTTTGAAGAACGATCTTTTAATATAGTATATTTGTTGTTTCCAAGTCGGTTTCTATTTAACCCATAGTTGGGACCCTAACAGGTACTACCATTCCCGGTCAGAGTGGACCTGGGAGCAATGGTAATTAAAGGGTAGCTCCACACTCCCTAAGGAGGCCTGGGGCCTCACCATCGGATATAGTTTAAGGTCATATCCAGGACCACACTAATAGGGAGACTGACGTTGCCCAGGATTGAATGATGAGCAACGGATGTTTCACACTCTCATATTTTTATTGTCATCGAAATGGGTAAAATCGCCTATTTTTCAATCAAATCGATTGATTGCCTGCTCTAGTAAGGGACTCATCACAGTGCACTGGGAGGAAGCCTCACATGCCACATCGAGTGACTTAGTCCACAATAAATTGTAGTTTACATTGCACTGTAGAGAACCTACTGCTTTTAAAAAATTATTTTTATATATTACGGCTTGAATTAAAGTTTGGAATGCAAAAGTTAAGTATCATGCTTCAATTGTGTTTTAAACAGAAACATTCATTTTGAACGCGCCTTTGTCATATCAAAGAACCTACTGTTGATTTTATATATTGAGCCTTACTGCTTGTGGGGCAATATAACTTCTCAAATGCATTTGTTATGTTAGGTTGTGTAAGGTGTTAACTTTAGTCAAAATCCTTTTTTCGATAGATTATTTCGATATCAATATCGGTGCTTATCAAAGACATTCCAATACAAAACCTATCTAAGAATACTGCCAGACCCATAAAACACCTATGTGTGAAATTTCATAAAAATAGACCTGGCACTTTTCGAGTCCATATGGAATGAACACACACACACACACACACACACACACACACACACACATACAAATTCCTTTTATATGGAATGATAAAATTGTTGCCTTTGAAAAGACGACATGATTCCATTTCCGTTTGATGAAAACCAGTTTCTTTTTTTGTTGCAGACCATCTACTAGTTGGCCAGTTGTGTACAAATCCAAGAGCAATAGGAGCCTTCTATTATGTGTGAAAGTGACACAATGTTCAACGAGCGAGATTGGAGATGCATCGCTGTACAACTCATGCTCTCTACCGATCCAAGTTATGACAACAGGACCATTGCCAGCACCCTCAAAATGCATCGTTAGATTGCCATGAATAACAGGGACGTGCTGAAAACAAAGTTTCCTACAATGGTTATGGTCTGTGGTGTGGCTTCAACTAAGGGCAACATCATGCCACCTCACATCTTCGAAGTCGGCTTGAAAGTCAACACCAAAGTGTACCTTGATATGCTGAAGAATGTGGTGATTCCCTGGTGCAATCAGGTGGCTGTTGGCAGATCCTAGGTTTGGCAACAAAACTTAGCACCAGCTCACAAGTCCAAAGAGACTCTGGCTTTGCTCCAAAAGGAGGGCTATGAGTTTGTGTCCTTCGCTCACTGGCCTTCCTCCTCCCCTAATCTGAACACGTTGGACTACTTCGTTTGGTCATATGTTGAGAACATTACCAATATGACCTCCCACAACACCAAGGTCAGCCTTATCGCCGCCATCTTCTGAACTCCCGCCAAGCTCCCATCGAGCTCCCACGGCACTTGTGGAAAAGACATACTCTCAGTTCCGGACTCGTATCGAGGCAATGATTGAGGCTGAAGGTGGCTACATTGAACAGATGTAAGCTTTACTACATAATCAAGTTATCTGAATCCATTTTTTCAATAAAAGTTTTAAAATAAAGCTGTAGTGTTGTTTTCTTTCTTTAGGGCGACAAATTTATCGTTCCACCGTGCAGTAGAGACAGAGATACCAAGCCCCTTTTTTTCTTTACAAATTTTATTTTTATTTATATGTTAACTCATTCATCTTCTTCGTTGTCTTTTCCTTCATCATCACCATCTTTTTTTCTTCTTCATCTTTTTCTTCTTGTCTGTCTACCAGTTTCGTCTTATCTCTTCAGCTCCTTCTACTTTTCACCACCACCACCACCACCACAATCATCATCATCATCATCATCATCATCATCATCATCATCATCATCATCATCAGCAGCAGCAGCAGCAGCAGCAGCACCACCACCACCACCACCACCACCACCATCATCATCATTATTATCATCATCAGCAGCAGCTTGTATTTTCTCCCTCTTTACTGACTTTTTCTTCTTATTCATCATCATCATCATCATTATCATCATTTCCATTTTCTTTTTCTTTTCTTTTTTTTCATCATCATCATCTTGTTTTTTCATCGTCTTCTTTATCTTTTCTTCTTATCTTATCCTTCCTCTTTACCTAATTTATCTTCTTCTTTTTCTTCTTCTTCTTCTTCTTCTTCTTCTTCTTCTTCTTCTTCTTCTTCTTCTTCTTCTATCATCCACACATCAATTTCCAGCTTCATCCATCCTATCCAACTTCAATTACTTTTGTACTCAGAGTTTCCTTCTCCTTCCTTGGTTGCCATGACCCTGGCATTCAAGTTCCCATTCACGTCATAGTCAGATAAACCTGATGCATTTTACCATCTCGACCCTCCATTGTCTTTCATTCTTTTTTCAACCTCTTTCAAATATCCTTTTCCGTATTTTCAAAACTCTGCCTTTTTGTTCACACACCTTGTTATGTTTGTTTTCACCTTTAAACTTGAACACGTTCGTCTTCCGCAAAGATTAAAAAATGGCAACCAATGATGGAAATGTCAACTAGATTTTCTATTTTTATAAAATGAATACAGCATATTTTTATACTGTTTGTAACTAATGTAGTTGATCGCCTTACAGACTAGTTGACCATATTTTTATACTATGTTTATTATTACTGTAGTGATTCGCCTTACAGACTATCTGAACATATTTTTATACTATGTTTATTATTACTGGAGTGATTCGCCTTACAGACTATCTGAACATATTTTTATACTATGTTTATTATTACTGGAGTGATTCGCCTTACAGACTAGTTGAACATATTTTTATACTATGTTTAATATTACGGTAGTGATTCGCCTTACAGACTATCTGAACATATTTTTATACTATGTTTATTATTACTGTAGTGATTCACCTTACAGACTAGTTGAACATATTTTTATACTATGTTTAATATTACTGTAGTGATTCGCCTTACAGACTAGTTGAACATATTTTTATACTATGTTTAATATTACTGTAGTGATTCGCCTTACAGACTAGTTGAACATATTTTTATACTATGTTAAATATTACTGTAGTGATTACCCTTACAGAATATTTAAACATATTTTTATACTATGTTTAATATTACTGTAGTGATTCGCCTTACAGACTATCTGAACATTTTTATACTATGTTTAATATTACTGTAGTGATTCGCCTTACAGACTATCTGAACATATTTTTATACTATGTTTAATATTACTGTAGTGATTCGCCTTACAGACTATCAGAACATTTTTATACTATGTTTAATATTACTGTAGTGATTCGCCTTACAGACTATCTGAACATATTTTTATACTATGTTTAATATTACGGTAGTGATTACCCTTACAGAATATTTGAACAT
>NC_136499.1:126731018-126786018 GCF_053919585.1 Euprymna scolopes | reverse complement strand
TGCATCAGTAGTGAGATATCTTCTCGAGCGGTAGAAGGATCCCACCATCTTTCCAGCGACCTTAGCAACAGACTTGATGTACGTGTTCCATTTCAGATCAGGAGTAAAGGTCAAACCCAGAAGCTTGTCAAACCACGGAGCCTCACCCAGACGAGAGCCATCCATCACAATTGATGCCAGCTGGGGATCAGAGCGTTGATGATGTAAGGATAGGAGTTTGGTTTTGGATGCATTAAAGGTAACCAGCCACATCTTCCCCCACTGAACCACGCGCTCGAGATCAGAGGAGAGAGAATCAGAGAGAACTTTGTCATTTACAGCCTTTGATGTGTTGCCGTAGATGGTTGTGTCATCAGCATAGATGTCAACGAATGATTTAAGTATGTGTTTAGGGAGGTCATTGATGTAGATCAGGAAGAGAGTTGGGCCCAGGCCTCCGATTTTTTTCCATCGACCACTACTCTTATGAGCCTATCAGAGAGAAATGATTTAATGATTGAGAAAACATTTCCCGTTATACCGTAGCTGGAAATCTCGTGAAGTAGACCCTTATGCCATACCTTGTCAAAGGCCTTTCCTTTGATATGTCAAGAGCAATTGCCCTAGAAAGGAAGCCTTTGTCAAGAGATTCACTTATCCTGTGGGATATAACCGTCAGCACATCTGCGGTAGATCTTGCAGAGTGGAAACCATATTGTGTGTCATTAAGAAGGTTATTCCTGCTGAGGTGGTTGACTATTTCTCTATTTAATATGGATTCCAGCAACTTACTCATAACACACAGGAGACTTATTGGTCTGTATTGAGAGGGAGATGACTTATCACCTGAATTCTTAAATATAGGGCAAACTGAAGAGGTCTTCCAGGGAGTCGGAAAGCACTTCTCCTTAAGGCAGCGCTTAAATAGTTTCGTAAGTATGGGAGCAAGTTCTGGTTGAAGCTTTTTTAACACTATAATTGGGATGCCATCAGGGCCAGTTGCTTTACTGGAATCTAGGTTCTTTATTAGCTTGGCGACCTCCTGCACTGATATTTGTATGTTATGATGATATGCTGAAGAGTGTGGTGATCCCCTGGTGCAGTCAGGTGACCACTGGCAGACCCTGGGTGTGGCAGAGGACTTTGCGCTGGCCCACAAATCCAAAGACATCAGACGGAGTGTTATGGCTTTATACTCTTCTCTCACTGGCCCTCCTCTTCCTCCGATCTCGAGAACATAACCTCCCACAACACCAAGACCAGCCTGATTGTCGCCATCTGCCGAGTATTTGCTGCTTGTGGAAAAGGCATGCTCCCAGTTCTGGACCCGTATTGACGCAGTGATTGAGGCTGAAGGTGGCTACATTGAATAGATGTCAGCTCTACTACATAATCAAGTAACCGGAATTGATTTTTTTAATAAAAGTTTTAAAATAAAGCTGTAGTGTTGGTTTCTTTAGACCGATAAATTTGTCGTTCCGTCCTGTTAAATTCTAGATTTAAGATTTGTTTTAAAGCCAGCTCTGTCTGGTCACTGATTTTGGAAAAGAATTGCTGACCCTGACTCTAACTCCCCCAAATCATCGGTGTCAAAGCAAGGAAAAGTGCAGCACTTCCCCAGACATGGCAGAAATGCTCCGTCTTAGGATGTATTTGATTTGTTTTCAATTTGGAATTAAGGCGTAATATCTGTTCGGTCCTCGTTCTGTGAAAGAAATATTTTTCTGGATTTGTAATTTTTGTCCCAAATCGAGAGATCCGTGTTTTGGGAGCTGAATTTTTCCAATATTAGAACACGACCTTTTGCCTGACACTGCTTTCATGGGGAGAAAATTAATACATATATTTACTCACAACATAACTTGGAAATCGACTTTCTGATATTTTTGTCTACTTCTTATTCAAGAACTTTAAAACTTCTCAACAAAATTTCGTCTTTCAAAATATATTTTACATCGTGGTAAAATTGTTGATGCATAAATATATTTTTGTCCATAAATTCTTGTTTTCTCAGTTTCATTCCAAAATTCTCGGGTTATGTCCAAAAATTCAGTACTCAAAGTTAAGACGCCGGAAGTGGACTCGGTTTACCTAAATATGAAACGGAAGTCACTATACATGAAACGAAATACGAAACCATATAGAAATAATTTATTTCAAAAAATTATTTTAGTTCTCACCATTCTCACCATTATTTGCCACAAATAATGCATCATAAAACAAAATACCTTAAATTGAATTACGAAACGAAAATTTATTTTTTTATGACACAAAAAATGTTAATAAAAAACTTTCATACACTATTTATGACAAAACAAAATTCAGTGATAAAATTTGTGAAAAACAAATATATTTCAAAAAGACACAATTTATAGAAATGTAAATAATAATAATTTTCATTAGTTTTTTCTTCGTAATAACACAATTGTTAAAACAAAAAAAACTATAGAAATGTAAAAAAAAATGGAAGTTTATTATTTTTTATTGTTTCATGATAGCGCAAGAAATGTAAAAACTTAAATAATTTTTTTAAATAAATTATTTCCATAGGGTTTCGTATTTCGTTTTTCTGTTTAGTGACTTCCATTGCATATTTAGTTAAACCGAGTCCACTTTCATCATCGTCATCATCATCATCATAATCATCATTATCGTCGTCATCGTCGTCATCGTCGTCATCATCATTGTCATCATCACCATCGTCGTTATCATCATAATTATCATCATCGTCGTCGTCATCATCATCGTCATCATCATCATCGTCGTCATCATCATCATTGTCATCATCATCATTGTCGTCGTCATCATTATCATTATCATCGTTGTTTTTACTGTCATCATCATTATCGTCATTGTCATCGTCATCATAATCATCATCGTCATCATCATCATTATCATCATTGTTATCATCATCATCATCATTATCATCATCGTTATCATCATTGTTATCATCATTATCGTCATTGTCGCAGTCATCATCATCATTATCATCATTATTATTGTTGTCATTGTCATCATCATTGTCATTGTCATCATCATCATCATCATAGTCATCATTATCATCGTTATAATCATCATCATCATAGTCATTATTATCATCATTATCATCATTGGCATCATCAAGCTCAAAAATTCAGAAACATAATTCATAATATCCTCGAAATAAACATCTATTCTGTCTTCTTTTGGGGGTGGGAGGAGAGGGGTTGTCATCCCTAGTTTTTTGGTTCCACGTCTTCAGCGAAAAACTAGTTCATATGTAAATCTGGTGCTGCTTTTAGCAAACGACGCGTTCGTTTTTTCACAGATGATGGCAAAATAATGAAGGATCAATGAATTTAGACAAATATGAATGGCAACACCCCTCCCTCCTATTCCCCTCTTTCTTTTCCTTTCTCTCTCTTCCCCCCCCCCCTCTCTCCCTTCCTCTTTCTTACTCTCTCTCTCTCTCGTTTCTCTCTCTCATCTCTTTCGTTGTGTTTCCATCCTTCTTCCCTCTCCCCCTCTCTTTTGAATATTGATAAGACACTCTCTCTTCCCTCCTTCCTCCCCCCCCCCTCTCTCTCTCTCTATCTATCTATCTGTCTATCTAACTCCCTTAAATATCGATAAGAACACCGTACCATTTCAGATAAGATATCTCAGCCAATCTATTCAGAGCAGAAAAATCCCATCATGCATCAGTTATCATATGATCTAACAAGTCTTCCTCATGATAAGTGAACTTGATTGGGGGGGGGGCATTAAAAGAGTAATCTCTGTTAATAAAACCAACAGCCAACCGTGGTTCAGTCTTGAGAAACAATGGATAACCTCTGTAAGGATGGTTGCACATGTAATTTTGAAGCAAGGGTTAAGCAATCCTCATCCACGTCCCTCATGGGATGACACTGAGAATGGCAAGGAGAAGAGCAGGACTGCTGGAAACAACACATGCAACATCTGATATTCCTATCTATTACTGACCATGTTCTACGTTGCTTAACTTCAGTGATCTAATGGTGTTGTATAGGGGGTACATGTTTAAAGATGGCAGGATTTCATATTGGGGGGGGGACACATATAATGGGTACATGTAATACGGGGACTCAGAACAGATGCGATGATAATGAGGGAGACATTTTTTTTTTTACATAGGCATAATGAGCCGTTCCATATAAGTTATCAAATTTACCAAATTTTCATTACTAATGATTACTATATTGTCCAATTTCTACTGTACACTCTTTAACCTTTATCCTTGAGTGGCCTCTTGGCCTTGATAATGTGGTGATGCCTATGTAAAAAAAAAACAACAAAAAAACACATTTACCTTTTCTGTTGTAAGGAATGATGACACAAGACAACAGTTCCTTTATTATTCAACCGACCGATCGGTGACGTACGGAATTCAAACTTGGATATACATGGTCTATTTTTCTTCCTTCGCTTCTAGAGAGCTCTCCTCTCAATATCTCCTAACTGACTCTCTCTCGGCAACTTTTCTAACTTCGAACCCTCAGATTGAGAAATCTCCTTTGTTTATGACGTCAGAAGTGTACTGTCAACCAACGTGACTATATCACGCTTTCTACACATGTCCGTCCAACACACTTTTAGCAAACAAAGAATCCTTAATTCTAATTCTAACCTATTTTTAAACAATATATTTTTAATTCACATTGTCCATTCTTTTAACTGGCATATTTAATATCCAGATTTCTAAAAGAATGGACAATCGACTCTTTTTCCGACATAAACAATAATTAACAATGGACTTAATTTCTAACATTCCATTTTCCATTATCTTTAACACTTGCATACAGGGTTCGATTCTCGCTTTATCCTAATATCATTTTCACTTATCTAGTATGTCTTCTTACATGAGAAGGGACAGCCCTTTCATGTAACAATGGAAACCGGTGTGTCATCGCGATTATGTCATATTGTGATGTCATTGTTAAATCAAAGAAACAGAAGACAGGAAAAAAAATGTTTTTTCAGTTTTTGAACAAAAGCCTTTATATCTGCTATTCTCCGGCCGTGCATGACTTTTCATCCCTGCTGTGACGTCACCCACGTGTCTTGAACATGTGCTTTTCTGAATACCGGCTACGCCTTGAACACCAATCCTCCGAACACCCAATTCTTTCTCTTCTTTGTCCTCACTAGGTGTGTCTTTTTATCTCTGCTGTGACAACACATCGCACAACCGGCTTGGTTATTTGCATATTTTATACGATGTTGCTGTTGCTGCTGTTGCTGCTGCTCCCAGTGTCAGTGGCTCTGTCACAGGATATATAATACTCATCTTTTTTTGTATATAAAAATTTTATTGTTGACCCCCCCCTTTCGCATATTTAATGTAAGTGAAGGTTGTAAGTAAGATTGTCATGATATAAAATTTTATGATGAATAGGGTATTATGATTAATGTGAATGATTGTCATAAGTTAGGGTTAGGGTTAGAATAGTTAATATAAATTAATATTGACCGACTTTTCTCCACCTCAACAACAGTAGTAACATCATCAGGTTGCTAGTCTCAGTCTTTCCTATAAAATACTATTATTACACGTGTTCTTCAGAATTGTCTTTTTCCAGCTT
The DNA here is from genome assembly GCF_053919585.1 of Euprymna scolopes. Classification (NCBI taxonomy): domain Eukaryota; kingdom Metazoa; phylum Mollusca; class Cephalopoda; order Sepiida; family Sepiolidae; genus Euprymna; species Euprymna scolopes. Next base: position 126,780,454 of record NC_136499.1, on the reverse strand, counting down.
CTTTTGTTCCAGCTCGCTTTTACGTTTTGTTTTAGGCACGGATAAAGAGTAAGGGAAATTGTTGACAGTTGTTGTAGCTAGACAAGTGTTTGTTTTAAACGTTTTACAGGAGGGAAACCATGGATGAGAGCTCAGTCGAACACCTGCCATAAAAGTAACGATAGAATAAGGATAGGCTCGCAATGTGTCTTCTGTGAAGAAAAACAGTAAGGAGGCAAAAAGGTCGTTGTTATGCCATGTGTTTTTCAGAATTGTCGGATCTATTCCCTGCTTCCTTTGTTCCAGCTTGTTTGACTCGTTGGTCTAGTGGTCTCCATCAATTGGCTGTTTGGATACATCATTGTAACGCAGCTTCCTATTCCAGTAGCTTCTTTCCAAGAACTGATGGCTTGTGGAACCTCTTTCCAGCTGACTGTTTTCCTCCTACCTATAGCGTGTTTTTTTTTTTTTTTTCAAGAATCAGATCAATAAACATATTCTGTCCTTTTGATAATTATCTTTCGTTCTTGTTAGCTCTTTATATAAAGTTGCTTCACGCCTTGTTTGGAGCAATTTCCATTAAAAAAAATAAAATAAAAATAAGAAATCATAATGGTCGAATAAATTTATATCCTGGCATGCCCTCATGGAAATTCCACAATGATTTCTATATCAATCTACATATGTACACATATATTACACTACTTTCCCCACCCCAAAGTCCAAATGAGAAAATAATGCCTGGGAGGGTTGTCTTTATACAACAAAACAGATTTCCACCACCTCCAAATTAAACATCATAAGGTATACAATAATACATCAATAGTTTCGATTTCAGGTAGAGGGATACAAAAATCTTCATCGCAAATAGATAGACTAGCCGAATTCTGTGGAAATTCCATGGTGTTTTTGCATCAATCTATATAATTTAAAAATAAATATATTCCCTTCGAAATAAATGTCTGTCAGTTAATACAATTAAGAAAAATGACCCTTCTTTTGTAAAAAATGACTATTCCATCTAGCCCTTTTTGTTAGCAAGTTTTTAATCTTGACATAGTATGTCTTTTAACGGAATTTCCAGTGGAATCCCTTTTTTAATACACAGGGGTAGCATATTCTCGTTCCGTCACCCATGACTAGATAGAAGTCCTAAGTAATTTGCAAATGTAGATTCCATGAACAAAGTTTCTTTCTTAGAAGTACACGCCAGTGAAACTCTGTTCCATATCCCTGCTTTCCAGCTGACTACAATATGGTCGTCTTCAAGTCCAATGTAAACAAGTTCTTGATGAGCTGTCCTCCTAAGTAGTCCAATTCACCAAATTTCCACTACTAACGATTACTCTATTGTCCCATTGACTACTGTACATTCATTAACCCTTATCCTCGAGTGGCCGCTGGGCCTTGGCAAGTGGTGACTCCTATAAAAAATAAAACAAAAAAGAAAACAAATATTAAATAACAAAAATTCAAAAACGTCAAAAATGTTGCGAAAATTATGAAACGAGAGCAATTGTTTGAAGAATCCATATGCAGGGTGCAACGATAAAATTGTCGTCCTAGAAAAGACGACATGATTCCATTTCCGTTTGATGAAAACCGGTTTTCTTTTTTTGTTGCAGATCATCTACTAGTTGGCCAGTTGTTTACAAATCCCAAGACCAATAGGAGCCTTCTATAATGTCTGAAAGTGATACAATGTTCAACGAGCGAGATCAAAGATGTGGCGCTGTACAACTCATGCTCTCACCCGATCCAAGTTCTGACAACAGGACCATTGCCAGTATCCTCATAATGCATCGCTGGATTTCGATGAATAACAAGGACGTCCTCATATTGATGAAAAAGTTTCCACGGTTATGGTCTTTGATGTGGTTTCAAGTTAGGGCCACATCATGCCACCTCACATCTTCGAAGTCGGCTTGACAGTCAACACCAAAGTGTACCTGGATGTGCTGAAGAGTGTGGTGATTCCTGGTGCAATCAAGTGGCCGCTGGCAAACCCTGGGTGTGGCAGCAGGACCTGGCACTGGCCCACAAGTCCAAAGAGCCACAAGCTTGGCTTCTTTGTACCCTTCTCTCATTGCCCCCCCCATCTCCTCCACCGACATGAACCTGCTGGACTATTTCGTTTCATCATACACATACGTTGAGAACATCACCAACATGACCTTCCACAACACCAAAACCGGCCTGATCACCACCATCCGCCAAATATTCGTCGAGTATTCACCGAGCTCCCACCGGCACTTGTGGAAAAGGCATGCTCCCAGTTCCGGACCTATATATATGGCAGTGATTGAGGTGTAAGGCGACGACATTCAATAAATGTCAGCTCTACGACATGATCAATTTACTTGAATTGATTTTTTCAATAAAAGTTTAAAAAATAAAGCTGTAGTGTTGTTTTATTTAGGGCGAGAATTTTATCATTCCACCCTGTAATACGAAATTTCAATGCTCGTCTCAAAAATTCAGAAATAGAAAATTCTCTTCCACGTCAAACTTTATGATTTTTTTTTTTATTTTATCTACTGCAAATATCATACCAAGTTTTTCTATTTTAACTCCGTTTTCTTTTTCTTCCATAACGTTTTTCATGCTTGGCTTACTCTACCATCTGTCCGTTATCTTTCTTGTGTAGCCGAAATGGTCTGTCGTCTCAAGTTACTTAAACCCACTGCAGATTATATTTCCTTATTAGAGCCATAATGTGTCAGACGTTAAAGCTGCCATAATCAATTTCACGGTAAAAAAAAAAAATTGATTAGAATTTCATTTACATAACAAGTTCACCTGTTTTTTATTTATTTCAAAATGACATTTCACATCCTACAGATCTAGTTTCGTATTTTATCATTAGAAATTCCAAGATATTAAATCTCGTTCCAAAATTAATGCCTCCTATTTTTTTTTTATTGCGCCCAAATAGATTATGGGGATTGCAAATTGCATTGTTTATGGTGCCTTAACTTATGCATTCATGACCTGAAAGTTTCATCTCTCTGTTGAAGATATTGATGGTGTAAGACTCTAAGAAAACAACCCCTATCATGGATGTGCGTCAGAAGCAGAGATGTGCCATCGAATTCCTGACAAAAGTGCATTGGGAATGTAGGAAAATAAATTCTGGATCACAAAAGGTTGCTTGTTTTAATGGTACTACTCTCGTCTTCGTAGCTCTTCAACTTTTCGAGTTACAAAAAAATAGGCTTTACTTTTGGAACGACCCTCGTATTAAAGTCCTCCATGTTTTGTTTTTATTGACTTGATGAACTCCCTTTTAATTTTCTTGGTATTGGTGCTAAAGTTTTTGCCGATTTAAAATTACATCTTTAAAATGAAAAACAGTGTTTTTGAAAATCTTTATACATCAAAGCAACAATTGATAACGATGTACCGAAAACGGCACCAAAATGATGAGTCATGTTACGTTATCAAACATGAACGTATACACCCATGAAACGGGTGTATATGTTTTGTGTTTGTTTGTGACGTGTCCTAAATGTGTTACTTAATGTCTATTAGTGGTTCTTCACTTTCTGAACCCGTTGTTATTTTGTCGTGAGGTATGTATTATCCGTTTTATGTTTCGTGATCGTCTTAATGTTCATATGCGTGCGTGTGTGTGTGTCCCATGTGTATCTTTAACATACCTTTATCTTCTCTGCTCACTGAACCTGGTCCATCTTGTTCTTGGAGGAGGCTGGAACCTTTTGGACGAAACACATTGACTCCAAGACGATGATTCGTTTTCATATTAGTTTTTATTTCACTTTCCAGAATGTCGTGCGGATGAAAATGGAAAATGAGTTTCTTTTCTTGTGGTCTTAACAGTCTACATTGAGAGACACGCCACTCCCTCCCAAGAGAGAAGGAGACACAATCGTAAAGCCCAACTCTTCGATGCTAACCTGATCACGTGACTCACACATAACATACACGTAGATCCGATCAGCTGACCAGACTTTCCGGTAAACTTCGTCTATGATCTAACTTTGTCATATTTTGACAGGTTTTATAAATATTCATCATATCCATCTCTTGTCTACCTCTCCAGATAGATAGATATATAGATAGTTAGATAGATAGATAGATGGATAGATAGATAGATAGATCGAGATGGACAGATAGCTAGATCGATAGATCGATAATTAATTCTGTTCTATCGATTTCATGACACAAACTTTGCTCTTTATAACTTGATTCCATCTGTCAACGAGTTCATAAATGCCTCGCTTGTAAAATTATTTGGATGTGAAATATGAATCCAACACATGTTTAATCTAAAGGTCATCAAAATGATTTTGTAACGCTAGAAATAAGTGATAGTCGGAGGGAGTTAGGTTATGAGAATATGAAGGATGGAGAAAGATTTTTCAACCAAATTTTTCTATGAGATCTTTGGTTAGTATTGCTGTGTGAGGATGAGCATTATCATGATGAAAGATGATTCTCTTCCTGTTGAGTAAAGAAGATCGTTTTGAGGTCAACATGGGTGAGAATATTGCAGAAAAATATGAACGTTTTAATAATTTGAACGTAAAAATTATAAATGAATGTTTGTGATATGTTTATGTAATAATAATATGCATAAATAACAATGGTTTGAAATATCCTTTATACAAAGCAATAAAATCTTTTGGATCTGCTACATTTGTAAACATTAGGTGCACAAAAAGGAATACTATTAGATTGATAGAAAATCTAATATATAAAAGGCTATATGTCTGTCTGTCTGTTTGTCTGTCTCCATATTTTCAAACTCTATCTCTTCCGAAATTAAAAGTCACAGAGCGGCACGAGATGCCTCAAATAATTTTTTTTTTATGGATCATTCTTTTATCGGTTTTTAGCCAATTAAAATAGTTTTTAAGGCGTCAAAAATGGTCCAAAATTGAAAAAATCGTTATACATTTTGTACATTCATCTTAATTTATTTCTAATTTTTACTTTTTGATCAGGTTACATGCATGTCACGTTGGTACAGTGGTAACGTCACCAGCTTTGAATGCTACAGTTTTGCTTTTGGTTTCAATTCTAGCTGATGACACCCAAATATTTTTTTTTTTTTACTTTTGAAATCACGACTCTATCATAATATATACGAAATCTGGATAAATTAAAATATCATATTTAAGCGTATTTTACGACCAGACAAAGCTGCCCTCCCCTCCCGCTAGTTGCTTCTATGCAAGAAGTGTAATTTTAAAGTAGTTCTGTACTGACTTACTCGCCTGTCATTTGTGTCTTAGAAACTTTGTGCAGGGATGTTTCGTAGAGGTTGTTTGGAAGAGATGTTGTGTGTTTATGATTTAGTAATAATACTTGTCTGTAAATGAAAGACTTACTTGGTAAGGTAAAGATTGGAGGAATGTTATGGAAATGAATGGCCTGAAAGTGAATGTTGTCGAAAGTGATGATCAGCTGTTGTAAAGATTCCAGAAAGAGGAAAAATCCCTCAGTTTTTGAAAAGAGAGTTAGGTGCATGGAGAGAAAAATGATTTGATGGTTGTGTAATGTGAATGGTTATTTGGAAGAGTTGCTGTATGTTGATGATTTAGAAGAAACTGAGTCATTTCGTCGGCCTTTAATCTGGAAGGCTGAGGCATTAGTTCTGAGTAGTCTGAAGAAGTCCACCATCCCAGATCTTGCCTCCTGTCTTTTGGGTGGATAAGGTTTATTGCTTACTACTTGAAGCGCCCTAATTGGAAAATGCGGCAGGGCTGCTCAAGCAATTTTTTAAAAGTCAGCTCGTTCCTCCTTTAGGAGCGATGGCTTGACTCTCCCCGCCTTCCGACTTTGTGTCACATCTTTCTGCGATGAGAAGGAAGTAAATAACGGCTGCTGCTACGTACCCACATCTTAAAAAGTATTAAGAGTTCATGCCTTCCATAATGCTTATTAGTGCGTAAAATTGCCACATAAATCCATCTGATAAATGAAAAGAATTTTTTCAAAATTGTTCTTGAAATCAGCTGTTTGTTCCTTAACTCACAGGGGACAACATTTTGACTTCTTTAAAAAAAAAAATCCAACAATTGGATCAGCTAAATCTTGCAAGGTCATTCAGTATTTTAAATACTAGCTGCATTTTTTTTTTCAAACTAAGCAACGCAATATCTAAAAGTAAAAGGTTCTTTGATACAATTTATTGAACACAAGTTGCTGCAATTTAGAATCTTAACTCATTGTTCTAAGAGAGGAAACTCTATTTTACTTAAGTAGTTAAGAAAAAAATTTTTTTTCGGTACTTATGCACTTATGTTACCGTGCTGAAATAATAACGTTATTATTTAGAAAGCTATTCTTAACATGGTAAAGGGTGAGCTTTTTTTTCTTAACTATTCTGTACTTTCATCTGACAATTTAATAATAAAAAGATATTGTAAAACTCAAATTTAACTTGAAAATACTGTTAGAGAATGGATCGAGAGAAAGGGAGAGAGAGAGAGAGAGAGAGAGAGAGGTGTGTAAAAAAGGCCAAATTTTGCCTAAAAAAGGCCAATCTGTGAAGCCTTAGAAAGACTAGATTTCAAAACAATATGGCAGCCTCGATTGTCGTACATTTAGTCCAATAAAAATGTTGAAAAAAGTAAAAATTAAATTTTTTCGGGTTTTATTTCAGCTAATGGGTCTAATAATGTGTTTTATATAAAAATAATTTTTATAAATTTTTGTCTGTCAAATAATTTAAGCTGCTGAAATACACATTTACCCTTTCCCAATACTTACTAATGTTAAAATTGCTGCAATAGTTGTGTTATGAATGAATGAAAAAGGTGAAAAAAAAAATACATCAAATAAATGAAAAAAAAACTTAAAAAAAAAAGAAGTTAATTTTCAAATGAACTGTGCGTAATTATTATTTAATTTTACGGTTCACTGGATCTGTTTGTCAAAAAAAGCAATTTGAGTCAATGAAATAATAAAAACAGCGTCTTCAAAATGTGTGCGACGTTGGGAGACGGAGGAGTGAGGGAGAGGCAAAGCGTGCAGTTGGTTGATTTTTTAGGGTAACAACGTTCAACGTTTTAACAAGGGGTCTTTTAGGGAAGGCTGACTCATCTTCCATTTCCTTCATTTGCGTTTTTTTTTTCTGCCCCCGAGTGATTCAATCCCAGCAAAAGATATTTTGTAAAGTCGTTGTTTCTTTTCCGAAAGTAGTAGTAGTTGCTGCTGTTGCTGTTGTTGTTGTTGTGGTGGTGGAGACGGGTAGGAGGAGGAGAGGAGGAGAAAGAGGAGAGAGTTGGACTTTTGTATAGAGCTCACGTTCATCGTGTCTCGGATCTTTGTCGTACGCAATCATTTATTAACCTACAGAATTGCAGGTGTTTAATCTTGACAGTTGAACAAAGTAAGAATCAATGGCTGCTTGCAAAGTCGAGGAAGGTTTAACCCAGAACACGCAAAAGAATAGCACGGAAGCAACACCCAACTGATACGTCTTTGCTTGCACTGTTTGAACACGGAGTCTTTTAGGGAACCGGTACACTGACTTATATTTATTTCCTTTTTTTAAAAATATTTTTATCCTCCAGGGATTTCACTTCAGCAAAAGCTCTAGTAGTAGTAGTAGTAGTAGTAGTAGATGTTGTTGTTGTTGTTGTTGTTATAGAAGAGGAGGAGGAGTGAGTCGGTTTTCTGCATAGAGCTCACATAGATTGTGGCACGAAGTACTCTTCGTTGGTTGCAACTATTATGTTGTTTTCATCGGAGCACAAGGTGGAGCTGATGCATATGTTTTTTTTTTAAGTGATCAGAACTTCTGCATTGAGTTTACGAATATCGTACCTCAGGATTAACTGGCCTGCATGAAGTCCTTTTCGTTAGTCGCTATTTTTTACTCTGCAGAATTGCACGTGTCTAACCCCAACATCAAGAACAGCAAGATCGAGCAGTTGCATGCAAAGTCAGGAAAGGTTTAGTCGAGAACTTATAAAGGCATGAGACTGAATCAACATCTTTTGCTTCATTTGCGATTTTCTGTCTGACACATCTTTGCTTGTCATGCGCAGAGACAGAAAAGACCAGACTCCGGAGAATGCCACAGGTTGTTCTTAAAGATGAATCTTTGATGATGACCTGTGTGACTAATCTTGTTGAGCAAAGATAATAATGTAGTAGTAGTAGTAGTAGTAGTAGTAGTAGTAGTAGGATGATGATTATGAGGAGGAGGAGTAGGAGTAGTATTACGTAATTCTTATTAGAAGGGGACTGATGTTATTTGTTGTTGTTCATATTTGTGGCAGTCTTAGAAGTGAATCACAACACAAAGACGCAGATACACAAAGATAATGACGTCCTTTATTTCATGAACGGTCCATGATTTCGCTTGAGGAATTCAAAGTTTCTTTATATTTGTATTATTGTTCATGCTAGTATTAGAAAGTCTTAGTGTTTTATCTAGAGACAGTCTTAGGAGTGTTCATGTGTTGAGTGTTCATATGTCTTAAAAGTGTTCATGTTGTAAGAGATAGCATATTGGAGACATAAACAGGTATATATAAAGAGAGAAACAGTTTTGTATGACGGGAGTGTTTCTATAAATATTGATACATATATTTCTTACCTATTTTTGAGATGATGATTTTCACAAAGTTCTTATAATATAAATGGACAATACCTTTTTTTGTTGAATTACAACACGGAAACGCAGATACACAAAGTTGATGACGTCCTTTATTTCATCTTCGACCGATCGGACATGATTTTATCTCAGCGATTAAATGTTGTTACATGGTTATTTCTTAAACCCTCTCACTTCTAGAGGGTGTCTTGATTCTAATGGAGAATCGCTCTGAACCTCTCTGCTTCTCCCCGACTCTTCTCCCAGACTGCATCTAGAAACTCTACCTATATTGAAAACTCTTCATGTCATCGCATGATTAAGCATGTGCTCATAATGCACGTTGGATGACATGCGTCACGTTGCCAAACTTGACATGACCCCGAGTTCGGTAACCTATTTTTCAAATAACCTCTTTACAAAATATGTTTACAATTTCAATTGACGATTAAATTGCTTATTTTAATTTTCACAAAAACAAATTTCATTATTAGATTCCTTTTCCGTATACAGATATGTAAGCTAAACAATTGCAATTCCACATTCTTTGTTTCAATAACATTCTGTATTTATTTTAACTTATGAATGGAATTTTCAATTCCAAATCTAGCTTCGCAAGTTCGAATCCTTGACTATCCTATTTCATATTTACATTTAACTAATTCCCTATTTTTTTTTACTTACATGAAAAGGGGACAGCCCTTATCATGTAACAGCAGCAGCAGTAGTAGTAGTAGTAGTAGTAGTAGTAGTATGACTTGTTTCACAAGTTTCAGTCTTGAATATGCAACAAGAATGTTTCTACCGTAATGTTTACACCGGGCAGACTCTTCGAATCACCCGAGGATTCTGGAGTCTGTCTCCATCCTTTCACGCAGGTCCTCTCTCTGTCGACAGAAGGAATTGTTAAAAGTCTTTGGACTTATTTGGGGATATATTTTAAATTTTAACTTTCCACATATCCCATTTTGTACAAGTTCGAATCCTTGACTATCCTATTTCATATTTACATTTAACTAATTCCCTATTTTTTTTACTCTTACATGAAAAGGAGACAGCCCTTATCATGTAACAGCAGCAGCAGCAGCAGCAGCAGCAGTAGTAGTAGTAGTATGACTTGTTTCACAAGTTTCAGTCTTGAATATGCAACAAGAATGTTTCTACCGTAATAATAATAATAATAACCTTAACCTTAATCCAACTCATCCTTAAGTAAATTCTCAAAACTCATTTTTAACTAATTGCTAACGATAATAGTAACTATGTTAACCACCCCATAAATTCTCCAGATATATTGCCGACTTCTCCTACAACCACAACCCAAGTCTGAAATATCCATAACCACAATTATTCTAGCAGCCTTTTTTTTTAAATCTAATTTTAATAGTAGTAATCGTATAATTACTTTAAAACCCATACATAGATTGGCTCAACGTCCAACGCCAATAAAACTCCGCATTTCAAACCATGCCCATTCATCAACATGGATAACAATAAAGTTACAACACTTTTAACATTAATTAAAAATTTAGGGCTAAAAGCATAAGCTTCTTCATTAAATGGTCAATACTCCAAAAATCTAAATCCTACACTCCTGGTGCTAAGTCTTGCCAGCTCTGTATATCTGAAGCTGTAAGCATTATCACCTTATCTAAAAGTATTAACTTCATTAATTCTAAAAACGAATTATTTTCAAGCTGCAAGCATAGGAAACATACAAGTATAGCCAATTCGATAACTATTTCCATCCTCACTCCCTTTACCCCTTTATTTACCATCCTTTATATATGTTTATCCTCTCATGCTTACTCTAATCCTTTTTTTTTACCTTTATGTTATTTTAATTAAACAATAATCATTTAGTTCCAATTCCCTTTATATTATTCTAATGCATCCATCCTTTGCATTTTTTTCATCCCTCTCTTTACTTTAGCCCTAAGAAAATCCGACTTACTATCTTCCTCTTCAATTTGGCCTTTTGGTCAAGATCAAAGTGTAGCATCTGTTCTTCAGATGCTGCAAGCTATGACTAGCAAAGACCAGCTATGACTAGCAAAGACCAGATGTGGGGGCAACCCCACATGCCTGACCTTTAACCAGCTCCCATTTCCCACCTCTCGGGAGCTGGTCCCCTTTTTCCATTTTCCCTCCCTTCACTCCTCACATTAAAAATCGGCCTTGTGCCTAATTTGCTCGGTGGGGGAGCAAATAAATACCATCTGTTCTTCAGATGCTGCACTTCCATTTCTTGTTCTCTTTCGGTGGAGGAGAAATCCTTCACGACTGAGACAATTTTTATTTTTGTACCTTTTCTCCACGTTAAAAAACGACCCTGGTGTCTAACTCTGTCCCGTGGGGAGGCATAGTAAATAGGTACTATCTTCCTCTTCGGCTTTATTTTCTACGACTCTATTCTCAAATAATTTTCCTTATTTGTTTTTTCTTTATTTTGTTACTCCTCGACCTTTTTAATCCTTACTTTTTCAATTCGCCCCACATTTTAATGTTGATTACCATCTGTCCTCACTTAAATTTATTTCCACTTAAATCCATCGCTTATTTTTACATTTGCTAGACCCCCTCCTCCTCCTCTACAATTCTCTCGAGACCTGGATATTTGATTTGAACCACATAAGTTTGAATGTCTTACATTTTTACTTTCTCGCTAATTTTGTTCTATCAATTTTAACAGTTCTTTCATACACGGCTTATTTCTCAATATTATTTTTATCAAAAACTTTTTTACCAATGTATATACATTTTTTTATCTAAAATTTTTTACCAATATATTTTAATTACACATCTTACTGAATCTATTTATGTATTTATCTTTTACTGTTTTCTTCCTTTATTTCAAACTATCTTCCTCTTATACCGAGAAACCTAACACCTCTTACTTTAGGCTTCTCTCCCCCCTTACCTAACTTCCCTTCCTTCACTAACACTCCCTCACTTCCCAGTATAATTCCTTTTTAATACATAATTCAACAGCATGATAGTCAAACACTCCTCCCTCCTCATTAACTTTCTCTTCCGTTTACTTTTAAGTTTCATTCTTTATCTCTTTTCGATTTACATGGCCATGGAAGGTTATTTTGCCAACTGTCATGCTTCACATCTAGTTCTCTACTTTTTAACTTTTTTCATTTGAACCCTACATTAAAAAAAAGACCTCATATGCCTCTCAGCATAATCTAGATTGGATTTTACTCCTGAATTTGACTACAGGATTTTTCTACATAGATTTTTCATTATTTCTCTAACTCCGGATATTTTTTTAAAAGAAATTCTAAAGGATATCTTTTTTGGACCCACTAATCGCCCCACCTATTGCAAACTTTTAGATATCGCTGGATATTTATAGCCATACATACTGCACTTTACTGAGTATTCCCTTTCATTTTATCTATAAATTTATACTATTATTTCTTAAAAGTTTTCAAAAATTGAGCTCACCAGCAAATATAGATACTTATCTATACTTACATTTCCTAACTTTTTTCCTCTGAGGAGAAGAGCCTTTCTTTGAAACTTCATGGAATAAGGAACCTTTCACCTTTCTTTCGTATTTCTTGCTTTGAATATAATATTGTAAATTATTTATTTCTACAATATCTTAATATTTTCTATATATATATATATATATATATATATATATATATATATATATATATATATATATATATATATAGTCTAAAGAAGCTTTGGGTAAAAAAATGTGAAAATAAAAATGAAGAATGCGGTATAAATTTAAGTAAAAAAATTGATCCTATCGTAGACTTAGCACCTACATAATCCGACTTCTAAAACGTTTATAATTACAAAAACGAATTTAACTATATAAGGAAAAAAACCCAAATAAACAAAAACCTTAACTAAAATTGTTAAATAGAAATAAACTTAGCATTTGCATAAGCCGACTTCTCAAAAGTCTACAATTATAAAAGAGAATGAAACTATATAAGGATGATATATATATATATATATATATAACATTTGTATTTATTTATTATTTTTAAAACAGTAATCTACGTACATGTGTGTTTTGAGTTCACTAAGTCTCATCAGCGTGGCTCGACTGTTTTTTGGATGAGAGTTAATGAACTCAAAACACGCGTGTACGTAGATTACTGTTTTAAACATAATAAATAAATAAAAATGTTATATATACGTCCAAACAAATTATGGTCGACTTTCTAAATAAATACGAGAACCATATTCATAGTTTGAAAAAAAACAAACAAACTAAAAAAACAACAACAAATATATATATATATATATATATATATATATATATATATATATATATATATATAGGTGTGCATGGATATAAGAATGGGAATAAATGAAACATTAAGAAGGGTCACCAGTTAGCAAGTGCTAACTAAAACATAAAACATTTTGTAAATGAAAAATAACAAAACACTTTTATTTTACAATTTTATATTATATTTATTTTTTAATTAATAAATGTTCATCTATGCAAATTATTGTTGAGTTAATAGTCACAAGCTTTAGAATTGTGTAGGCCAATATGTTCATAGTGTGAATATACGTATGTGAGTATTTGTCTCACTTCGTTACTTGTTTCAACGTTTGGTTTATTATTTTCACGTATACTTGTTACTTTTGATGCTTGAATCGATTTTTATTGGTAGAAAATATATTTAGTTCCTGTGAAAACTTACTTGTTTGGGAAGTGAAGAGGAAAGGGAATCCAAACGAATCGGAGTAAAACAGAGTGTGAGCTATTAGAGCCATTCGCCTTTTAGCGCTCGCTCTAATCTTACTACATATTTCCATAAATGCGAAAGGAAAAACGTCCCGTTGTCGCTGCATTCTAGGAAGGCTTTCTGCTAGATTTGCAACCATTCAGGCAAAAAGAAGTGAGTTTAGTCACGACCACCTTCTATATCTCGGTAGCCGTAATTTAATGCGGCGGGAATAGGGGGACGGGAGGGGGTGTTCTTTGTTTTATTATTTGATGCTGTGTCAAAGTCGAAGTGGTACGCCCGATCTGAAGCAGTCGTGGGAGAGTGACATAACAGTTTATGTTTTATTTTATTTATTTATTTATTTTTTTTTATCAAGGCCCGGAAGCCACTCAGGGATAATGACAAATTTATTACGTGAAAAAAAAATAAACAAGTTGTATTTTCTTTCCAACCGTTTTTTTTTGGGGGGGGGGTAAACAAAATTGAACAAAATTAATAAGTGTTGTGGTTGCAAGGTTGAACAGTCATTAGTAAGGAAATACAATGAAGACGCAAACAACAAGATAACGCAATAATAAGTGTATTAAAGAAAAGGTATATTTACAATATGTACAAATGACGGTGTCGAGTCAGAGAGTCTTGGTGGGAGGACATGTACGCTCTTCGGCGTCACTTCCGGTGGCATTTGAGTAAGACACACGAAGGCCAACCTAGGCTTGCCATTTATAGTGTTATGTTATTCGCATATGCAAATAAGTGGTTGCCACCACAACAATAAGAAAACCAATTTTTTTTATCATATTTCTTTTTCTTCTTTTTTTTTTACATAGGCGTCACCACTTATCAAGGCCGATAGGCCACTCAAGGATAAGGGTTAAAGAGTGTACAGCAGTCAAAAGGACAATATAGTAATCGATAGTAATGGAAGTTCGGTAATTTTGTTAACTTAAGTGAAACAGCTCATCAGAAACTTGCTCACGTTGGACTTGAAGACAACCATATTGTAGTCAGCTGGAAAGCAGGAAAACGGAAGACAATTCCATAGTCGTGCAGTTCTAAGAAAGAAGCTTTGCTCATGGAATCTACGTTTAGGTTTAGGTACAGATAAAGAGTGGGGGAAATTATTGATAGTGTTTACAGCTAGTCTAGTGTTTCTTGTGAAAGTTTGGCGAGGGGGGGCATAGATTGAAGCTCAGTCGAACACTTTCCATGAACAAAGTGCAGTTAACTATTCCCCCACTATCAAACAATCATGAGGTTGCTTGCACGGCAACCGAGAAGGCTAACCTGCTTGCCAGTCGGTTTGCCTCACTCCACATTGAACTTGGCACACCATTCCCTCCCTGACTTTTCTTTGGGACAGGCGCCACACTAGATGATATGAACACCACCCCTTATCAGGAACATGGTATCATACAAATTCTAGACACCTCAAAAACACGTGGACCCAATCTCATCCCGGCTGTGCTATTAAAAAAATGCTCTGCTGAGGTTGCTCCAGTTCTCTCCAATCTTTACAATAAATGCCTTAACAAATCTTGCTTTCCCGACTGCTGAAAAACCGCTTCTGTGGTACCAGTTTTCAAGAATTCTGGCGAAAGAACTGACCCATTAAATTATTGCTTCATTAGCCTTCTCCCGCTTTTCGCCAAAATATTTGAGTCCTTAATTAATCAAGCTCTAGTCCATCACCTTACAGCTGCTAAACTCCTGACTGACAAACAAGATGGATTTAGGCAAACCCAATCCACAGTAGATATCCTAACTGTAATCTCTGAACGTATATACCGTTTACAGGATAAAACAGTGGAGGTACAGCGGTAGCCCTTAATATATCGAAGGTTTTTGAAAGGGTACCGTATGATGCTCTTCTAAGGAAAATTAGATCATATGATATCACTGGAAGAATACACAATATAATTAAATCCTTCTTAAGTAAGAGAAAAATCCAAGTTGTCCTCAACGGTCGTACACCTAAACAATATGATATAAATGCGGGAGTACTTCAGGAGTCTATCCTTGGAACTTTATTATTCCTGATATTCATAAATGACCTCCCTGATAAAATTGTCTTTGAGATGGGTATATTTGCTGATGACACCAAGCTCTATAACAGGCATGAGGGGAAAACAAACAAACACATATCTAGGGAAATGGCAGAAACACTAGAGGATGACCTCCAATCTGTAGTAGAATGGGGACAAAAATGGATGGTCACATTCAATGCTGCCAAGACTAAACTTGTTTCCTTCAATAATTACAAGAGACCTTTTCTACCAACAATAGCAATGGCCAAGAATACATTACCCGAAAGTACTTCCTTTAAACTGTCATCTAGGCTTCAGCCTCTGTCCCATCGACGAAATGCTGCATCCCTCTACCTGTTCTACAAGTACTTTAATGGTGAATGCTCTGACAAACTACAAGCACTTGTACCCCCCCGATGTAAATACCTCCGACAAGCAGCTAAATCCCACACCTACACAGTAGAGATCCCTAGGTGTAAGAAAGCCTTCCACTCCAATAGTTTCTTCTCCAGAGCTGCTAGACTTTTGAACTCCCTTCCAGGATTCTGCTTTCCCAACTGTACTGATATGCAGAAGTTCAAGTGTAATGTGAACAGACATCTTGCACTCATCTCTCTTCATAATACCCCTGCAACTTATATCCCCGATAGTAGCCCTCTACTTCAAAGTGGCACTGTACCTTGTTTGGGGTGAAAATTGAATTAAAAAAAAATAATAAAAAATCAACACTTTTTAAATGTGTTTTTCATGTATTATTATTTTTTCTTTTTTTTGTTACTAATATAAAGTAAACTTTTTTTTTTGTTATTTTTTTATGAACATTTTTTTATGTAGGGCAACAGATTTTTAAAAATTAAATTACATTACTCCAACAGGGATATTTCCTTATGATTAGATAAACTTTTCTACGGTCGCATCAGATGATGTTAACGTGGATTGAGAAGAAACAGCGGATGTGGAAGGAACTTCGCGAACCGAGTAACTTTCCGATATATCGTTTGAGATGAAGACCAAAGGATCATTACTACATAAACTCGAAAAGATAACTATCGAGAAGCTCCTGGCTGATTTTTTTTTTTTTTTTTTTTTTTTTTTTTCAATATTTTCCTCAAATATCGTCTGCTCCTTTGCTGCACATTGATCGGCGTCTTATGTCAGATTACAGTCAAACCATGGCCCGAGCAAAGCCGAACGGATGGTTAGTTACGTCTGGTTCAAATTCTGCATTTTTTTTTTTTTTTGATAAAATAAAACTTCCCGTCACTGTCTGTGCCTAAAACTAAACGAAAATTCCATGAGCAGAGTTTCACTTCTTTCCTGGAACTATCCGTCTGTGGAATGCAATACCGTATGTCTGCTTCCTGGTTGACTATAACACAGTTGTCTTTAAGTCTAATATGAATAAATTCCTATTGAGCCGCCCATTTTGATAATCAATCCTACCCAAGTTCCACCATAACTGATCATGTCTCAACATCTCCACAACACTTAACACTTATCCTAGGGTGGCCTCCAGGTCTTGATAAGTGGTGACCTTCCAAGTAAAATACGAAGAAGAAGAAGAAGAAGAAGAAGAAGAAGAAGAAAAACGAGGAGGAAACAGAGTAATTAGAAACAATGACACATAGAAAGAATAGTTAAGAAAGAAAAAAATGGAATCAACACAAGAAGAATAGAAAAAACCGTAACAAGAAAAGTGAGCAAAATATCTAAGAAAGAAAATGGAGGCAAAGGTAAAAATCGACGATGCAATGAATTACCCCACACTAAAAACCGACCTTCTGTCCTACTTTGTCCACATGGGGGAGAAAAACGAACGAACACACACACACACACACACACGCACACGCACACACACGCGCGCACGCGCACGCACACACACACACACACACACACACACACACACACACACACACACACACACACACACACACTCCTAACACTCGGATTTTCTCTTACAGTGCGAACGATTAACACGAGAATTCAGAACTTTTCTAAACGAACAATTCGAAATATCTAATTCTAACGCCACTTTAAAATTGTTAATTTATAAATATGCTTTGTTCTTAAACCAAGTTTTCTCTCTTTCATTCACAAAACCCTGGGCCAGGAAACATATGTGACAACGATCCTCCTCCTCCTCTTTCCACGCGAAATTTCTCGCAGCATATGTTGAAGACACTTTCAAACCAGAATTGATTTCATTAAACATGAAAGAAAGTGGACCAAACAATAAAAAGAAGAGGATCGATAATAATGAGTTTTGTCAACAACGATTTGAAAAAAGAAAGAAACAAAAAAAACAGCAAAAAAAAAAAACAACTGCAATCTTGCAATAGAGTTAACAGTGTTGAATATCGAACAGGAATAAAACGCACTTGACGCAGACATACACCTGGCCGGAAGAAACAAAACACGATCGATTGACACAGAAATACGACTCCCCAGGAATAAAACAATCGTTAATTGATTCAAAACCACATACGAACTTTATCCTTATCTGAAAAAAAGTGCTATTTACTTCCTTCCCACCGAAGGAAAGTTGTGACACAAGGTTGGAAGATTGAGAGAGTCGAGCCATTGCCCCTGAAAGAGAAGCACTTGGACCTATTAAGAATTACCTAGACAGTCCTGTCAGCATTCCCCAGTAAAAGCACATCAGGCAGTAAACAATAAACTTATTCTACCTGAAAGATGGACGGCAATAACCTGAAAGGGTGGACCTGTAGGTAGGAATATTTTGTCACTAGATAAACACGCTAGAAGCATAGCTACATTGACAGTGAAGGCTGAATCCCAGAATGTGTATTTACATCGGATTTTCTAATAAAGTTTGAAAGAATGTTATAATTTTTCAAAAGCTGATTTCAATTTGCATTATGTACGAGGGACATTCCAAAAAAGTAAAGCTTCTTATTTTTTTAACTCACAAAGTTGAAGAGATACAAAGACGGGAGTGGTACCGTTAAAACGGGCTCCAGAATATGATTTCCTACATAATCACCACCATTCTCAAAGCACTTTTGCTAGCCTCTTTTGATGTCTTGGTCGTAAAAGTCCGACGCGGGCTTTGACACTCACATCTCTGCCGCAATGCTGAAATCAATGAATCCATCTCTTAACTGTGCTGACATAAACTGCATGGGCTTTGTAAATGTTGATCGGTTCATTTTTTTCTGCATAGAGGATGTCAATGGCGCATCTCTGCTTCTGACGCATGTCCATGACAGGGGGGTTGCTTTCTTAGAGACTCACACTATCAATATCTGCAGCAGAAAAATGAAACTTTACAGTCAGTTTTGTGTGAGTAAAATATATAGGAAAAAAAGATTTAGGGTTAGGGAAACAAATGTTAATTAATTCAGCTTTGGTATAACACTAGCAGGCCGCCCGGAGTTGCCTAGTCATAAGATATTCT
The DNA here is from genome assembly GCF_053919585.1 of Euprymna scolopes. Taxonomy (NCBI): domain Eukaryota; kingdom Metazoa; phylum Mollusca; class Cephalopoda; order Sepiida; family Sepiolidae; genus Euprymna; species Euprymna scolopes. The sequence goes on along the minus strand of NC_136499.1, from coordinate 126,761,743 downwards.
TAAATATAATGTTTTAATTTATGCAGATTTCGTAAGAGCCGATTCTCTATTGATTATTATATTGTGCCCAATATATAATAGTGATTTTAGAAGTTTTAAAAACAGTATAACTACTACTACTACTACTATAACACTACTATAGCAACTACTACATTAATTATTATTACATTACTAGGACTACTACTACTGCTACTACTACTTTATTTCTACACTACTACTACACATACTACTTTATTATTACTAATACTACATTAAAACTACTATATTACTAATATTACTACTACTATTACGACTACTGCACTACTCTTATTAATACTATAGCTACTACTATTATTACTACACACTATTATTACTACTATTACAACTACTACATTGCTATTGCTATTACACTATTACTACTATTACTATTAATACTACTTTTACTACTATTATTACAAATACTACATTATTACCAGTACACCACTACTACTACTACTACTACTACTACTACACTAATATTACTAGTACTAATACTGTTGCCACACAAAATATGATGGTAAACCGTGGGGGGGAGAGCATTAGCCAGATCTCCATTGGAAGAATGCAGAGGGTACTGGGATTTTTTTTTTTTTTTACATAGGCATAACCACTTATCAAGGCCAGAGACCACTCGAGGATAAGGGTTAAGAAGGTACAGTAGTCAATTGGACAATATAGTAATTGTCAGTAATGGAAATTCGGTAAATTTGTTAACTTAAGTGGAACGGCTCATCAAAAACTTGTTTACGTTGGACTTGAAAACAATCAGATTGTAGTCAGCTGAAAAGTAGGAAAACGGAAGATAATTCCACAGGCGTGCAGTTCTAAGAAAGAAGCTTTGTTCATGGAATCTATGTTTAGGTTTAGGCACAGATAAAGAGTGGGGAAAATTATTGATAATGTTTTCAGCTAGTCTAGTGTTTCTTGTGAAAGTTTGGCGAGGGGGGACCATAGATTGAAGCTCAGTCGAACACTTTCCATTAAAATAACGATAAAGCAGAGACAAACTCGCAACATCTCTTCTGTGAGATAGAGGTTGCGGGGAAGAGAAAAGGACATCTCCTACGAGACTACGAAGTCTATTTTGAACTCTATCAAGGCAGGACAAGTCCTTTCTAGCAGCTCCTGCCCAAATGTGGCAACAGTACTCCATCCTTGGCCATACCTGGCTCTTATATAGATAGAGAATTGCATCAGCAGTGAGATATCTACTGGATCGATAGAAAGATCCCACCATTTTTCCAGCAGTTTTGGCAACAGATTTGATGTACATGTTCCATTTAAGATCAGGAGTAAAGGTCAAGCTCAGAAGCTTGTCAAAACATGAGGCCTCCCCAAGACGAGAGCCACTCATTTCAATTGATGCCAGATGGGGATCAGAACATTGATGATATAAGCATAGAAGCTTAGTTTTAGATGCATTAAAAGTAACCAGCCACTCCTTTCCCCATTTTACCAAGGTTTTCCATCCTATTTTGTGTGGCAACAGTATAATCCTAGTAGCAACAGTATTACCTCAGAGGAGAGAGAATCGAGAGAACTTGGTCGTTTATGGTCTTAGATGTGCTACCATACATGGTAGTGTCGTCAGCATATATGTCTATGAATGATGTAAGGATATGATTTGGAAGATCATTAATGTAGATCAGGAAATAGTTGGGCCCAGGATGGACCCCTTAGGAACTCCAGCATTAATACTGTGAGCTTCTGATTTTTGCCCATCAACTACTACTCTTATGAACCTATCAGAGAGAAATGATTTAATAACTAAGAAGACATTTCCAGCTATACCATAGCTGGAGATCTTGTGAAGTAAACCTTTATGCCATACTTTATTAAAAGCCTTTGATATGTCAAAAGCAATTGCCCTAGAAAGGTTGCCTCCATCGATAGATTCACTAATCATATAAGATATAACTGTAAGCACATCTGCTGTAGATCCAACAGAACGGAAACCATATTGAGTGTCACTAAGAACGTTATTTTTGTTGAGATGGTTGATTACTTCTGTATTTAACACAGATTCCAGCAACTTACTCATGACGAACACAAGACTTATTGGGCTGTACTGAGAGGGAGATGAGCGATCACCTGAATTCTTAAATACAAGGCATACTGATGAGATTTTCCAGGGAGATGGGAAACTATTATCCTTAAGATAACGTCTAAACAGTTTTGTAAGAATGAGCGCTAGTTCTGATTGAAGTTTTTTGAGTACTATGATTGGAATACCGTCAGGGCCAGTTGCTTTACTGGAATCAAGGTTTTTGATTAGCTTGACAACATCACATACAGATATTTGTATATCACATAGTGTATTTTATAATACAGGAGGAAATATTGGGGGTTGGCAGCCTTGGTCGCAAAGGGTAGAATTAGCTGCAAAGTTCTTGGCATAGAGTTTGGCTTTGTCTGATGCTGACGAGATAACCTCAGGTCCATTGAAGATAGTTGGGATAGAGCACACGTTTCTGTTCAGGATTCTGTTTGCCAAAACTGGAGGGAACCAAGCCGCTGCTCAGCTACTTTGGACTTGACAGACTGAGCATACAACTCTCTTGCGTTATTACCATCCAAACCCCAGAGAAAACCAACGGTCGTTGCCATCAAGAAATCAAAGGTAAGCAGCTGTTGCAATAACACAAAGTCATTTTGCAATGATTATCGAAATAGCTGGAGAGTAGTGAAAATCTGGGGCGGCTCATTGTCATTCAGACCCCAGGGAACACCACCGGTTATTATCGAGCAATCACTGATGATGAATTATAACTAAATGGACAAACAGTTTAAAACTATTCAAGTCGACAGAAAAATAACATTTTCTTTCGTTTGGTTGTTGTACAGAGTGGCCCACTTAAAAGTAGCCCAGAAAACGTATTAGACAGGATTAACATTCAAAAGCAGCAAAATTCCACACCTTTATTGTTGAGGTCTTTCGCTTCCGGAAATCCTCATCTTGTTGCTCAGCTCCCCACAATCTCCTGTCCGACACTATCCCAAATAGCACATTACGACCAAGAAAAAATTAATTCAAACCAGAAATTATTTTTCTGGTTGGTATTTTAAATTTTTCAAAATTACTTCCGAATTTCGAAATTTCACAATAGCAACATGTCGGCCATATTTTTTTTTATCTCTACGTCTGACTGTGTAGGTGAGTTCTCCTAAAGTTTAAAATACCTAAATAAAAGATGCTGGAAGTTCTCCCCATTGACATTTATGTATTTCTGGGTACGTTTAACAACGTTTGCAGATACTACCTGTAGACTTTCTCTGGTGATTCTCCTGATAGCGTTGGTAATGTTCTCCTTTAGTTGGTCTAGATCGTGAGGATTATTTGCATAAACTTTTTGTTTTAAAGTTCCTCAAAGATAAAAATCACATGATGACCAGTCCGGGGAACGTGGTGGCCATAACCCTTTGCTTATTGTTCTCTCTTCCGTAAACATGTCATGAACTCGTGTCAGTGATCTGTGAGATGTGTGGCATGCAGCGCCATCTTGTTGGAAAAAGAATTGCATTTTGTCTTGTGGTGTCAGTTGGTCACTAAGAGAAAGATGAGAGAGAGACCGGGCTACTCTTAATCCTGTATAATAGTAGAAATACCCAAGTTTGATCTGAGTTCTTATTTATTTATTTATTTTAGTATTAGGAAAAAAATTAGATTACAGAGATCGGGCTACTTTTACTGCATATTTCGTCCCCCCCTTCCCTTTTTTCTGTGTTAACTACACTACACGTTTGCATACACATCTCTATCATCTTTATGACAATACAGCATTAAACGAGAAACCCATCTGTGACTTTGTATATATAAACTCGAACAACATCGATTACTTTTGCCTATTCATCTTATTGATCTTCTCATTCAATCTTGAATCTACTCTATAAAATTAAGTCAGTTGGAATTGCTTTGTTAAACCTAAATAGCAATGGATCTGACAAGTCGATATTTGATTTCAACTAGCCAGTCGTTTATGTAATATCAATTTTTGTTATTTGAAAAAAAAAAAGAATTTAATCTATTTCATCACTAATCTTATATATAAAACTCACTATGTCTGTCTGTCTGTCCTCATTTCTTCAAACTGCATCTCCTTTGAGATGTGAAGTCGCAAGGTGGGTCAGATGTTTGCTTTTTTCGTAGACTGTATTTTTATGGGTCTTTAGCTGGTAAAAATAGTTGCTAAGGGATCATAATTGAAAGAAATTGGAACTTGACGGGCGTAAGTCGACTTTAAGTTCCTTTGTATACAAGCACAAATATAGATATACATTTATATTTTAACGTTAGTTCATTTTTAGCTATTTCATATCCAACTCACGATACCTCAAATGGTAATAACTAAGGTTGCAGTGTTATATGTTTTGGGTTCAATTCTAGCTGGTGGCACACAAGTCATACATTTTTACTTTTGAAATCACAACTATATATTCGGTACAATATAATAATCAATAGAGAATTAGCTCTATAATAATAAATTAAAATATCATATTTAAACATATTCTACGATCAGACAATGCAGGCATCCCACTATATATATATATATATATATATATATATATATATATATATATATATATATATATATATATATATATATCATTAGTAAGCATATATATATATATATATATATATATATATATATATATATCATTAGTAAGCATATATATATATATATATCGTTAGTAAGCATATATATATATATATATGTGTGTGTGTGTGTGTGTGTGTGTGTGTGTGTGTTTTGAGAAAAACAGAAAAACCGAATGAAATTATTAAAATAATCAACGTTTCGTCCTTATTTCAGAGGACATCTTCAGGATATTGAAGTAAAAATGCAAAAAAAGAAAAATTTTTTGAATCCTATCCATGTCGGGAAGGACAAACATGATACGCACACATATGTTTGTCCTTCCCGACATGGATAGGATTCAAAAACTTTTTCTTTTTTTCGTATGATCGATGACTTTTTCTTTTCTTGCATTTTTACTTCAAATATCCTGAATATGTCCTCTGAAATAAGGACGAAACGTTGATTATTTTAATAATTTCGTTCGGTTTTTCTATTTTTCTCAAAACATAACGTAAACCTCCGCTAGTATTTTTATCTTTATTTTTATATATATATATACATATATATACATATATATATACATATATATATATATATATATATATATATATATGCTTACTAATGATATATATATATATATATATATATAATTAGTAAGCATGTATATATACATATATATATATATATATATATATATATATATATATATATATATATATATATATATATATATATATATATATTACTCATTTTAACCCCAAACAAGGCATATTGCCACTTGGAACTTAAGGGGCTACTATTTGGTATCGTGTCTAACAGGAGATTGTGGGAAGTTGAGCAGCAAGATGTCTGTTTACATTTAAACTTTTTTAGATTAGTATAGTCAGGGAAGCAGGAAACAGGAAGTGAATTTTAAAGTTCAGCAGTCCGAGGAAATAAATTATTAGAGTAGAAGGCTTTCCAGGATCTAGGGGCTTCAACAGTGAAGGGTGGGAATTTGCTGCTTGTCAGGGATATATACATCAAGGGAGCACAAGTGCTATGCATTCGTTAGAGCACATTTAATTTTATTACTTGTAAAACAGTCATAGAGATGTGACATTTTCGTGATAGGGGAGAGGTTGGAGCTAGTTTGAGATGTATTAGATTTGAGACTGTTTTTGTTTTTTTTTTACCCTGTCTAAGAATGCGAAACTAGTAGTAGATGCACCAACCCAGATGTGGCAACAATACTGTACATGGAGTATTGTACAAATTGTGGCTTTGTAAAGATACAGGATACTCTCTGGTGTGAGTAATTTTCTAGCACAGTAGAAGCCCACAATTTTTGCAGCAGCCTTGGCAATGTCATCTATATATTTGTTCCAATTCATGACGCCTACGATCGTTAAGCCAGAGAGTTATTATAACTGGCCTAACATATTCCAAGATAAAATTTCCGAATTATGTCATAATTTTTGTTGACTAAATATCTTATGTCTATTAGCTAATCAAATTGTTGAAAAATGCAAATGGCCGCCTATATCTCATCTCTCACTGAAATATATTGAAAAACTTTACATGCGTATGTGTAAGTAAAGAAAATCGATTGCTTTGTCTTATTGATCTTGTCAATCCTTTAATTTAGTTTTTAATTTCTTTTAATATTATAATTAAAAATTACTTCAAATATTTTAATCTATTAATAATTGGTTTAAATAATGTATTCAACCAATAAATTAGTAAAATGATCTATATTATACTTCTCTAATTCTGTCTGACTCTCTGTATGTTTATCTGTCCATTCCACATTTTCTCGTAAACTACTAGACCAATCTGAAATTTTGTAAGAACCTTTCTTATGATAAGGTACAGTAAATTAAGTATTATGGTATCTTTTTTGATGCAAAGTTAAGAATTACTAGGAATTAATATATAATGCAAAAATGAGCACAGCTTTAACCATGTTCAACGGGCTATAACTTTTGCCCGTTTTTAACGGGCCAAATTTTCCAGTAATAATATTTAGTTAAAATAATCTGATAAATGAGTAAAAAAATTTAATTTATTGATAAAATAATTTAATAAATTAACAATAGGTTCAAATATTTAATCAATTATTAATTGATTAAAATAAATTACTCTATTAATAATCGATTAAAATATTTCAGTTAATTAATGATGAATTAAAATATCTTAATAAATTAATAATTAATTCAAATATTTTAATAAATCAGTAATTAATTCAAATATTTTAATCAATTAATAATTGATTAAATAAATTGATCAATCAATATTCGATTAAAATGATTTCATTAATTAATAAATGATTAAAATATTTTAATCAATTAATAATTGCTTAAATAAATTGTTAAACCAATATTTGATTAAAATAATTTAATCAATAATGGTAATAACAATAACAGATTAAAATATTTTAGTTAACTAATAATAAATTAAAATATCTTAATCAATTCATAATTAATTCAAATAGTTTAATCAATTACTAATTAATTAAATAAACTGTTAAACCAATATTCGATTAAAATAATTTAATCAATTAATAATAGATTAAAATATTTTAATCTTTAATTAATTGATTAAAATATGATCTCCAGCAATGCACATCGAAACGAATGTAACTGATAGAGTTTCATGGAGAAAATGAGTTCATAGCGCCATGATCAATTCCGATGTTGAATAAACACGCAAATCGAAGACGAAAAGTCAAAAAGTCGACAAAATTGTTCGTGAGCTGTAAATCAGATTTCAGCTGTAAAAATATATTCCACGAAACAATTTATCGATTCAAACTCTCTTGAGATGCTGCTGGTTGCCATGTGGAGCTCAGATTCTTCGATGCATATACTTAGAAATAAATCACTGGCAACGTCATCGTCATCGTCATCATCATCATCATCATCATCATCATCATCATCATCATCATCATCAGCTGCATTATTGTTAGTCACTTCATCAATATCATCATCACCATCATCATCGTTTTAATCATTGTTACTGTCATCTTCATTCTCATCACTATTACTATCATTATCATCATTACATATATATATATATATATATATAAATCTTAACATATATATATATATATATATATATATATATGTATATATATATATGTTAAGATTTTGTTTCAACAAAATCTTAACGTGAAACTCGCGTGACCAAACGCACTGTTTCGAAACTTAAAAAACTACCGCAGAAACAACAAACGGCTAATTCTCTGCTCCAACAACAACATGGCAAAAAAAGCCGTACTGAAGATGAAGGTTTCCTTCAAAATATATTTATGAATTTTAACATAAATTTCAAACAAAATAAATATCTATTTTGTAACAATGCATTGTTTTGGCTTCAAACGTATATAATATGTATCTTATTTAATATATATATATATATATATATATATATATATATATATATATATATATATATATATAGAGAGAGAGAGAGAGAGAGAGAGAGACTTATATGTAATTATACTGAGTTCGTGAAATTCAGTAGTAAATTTTCATATACCAATGAGTTTTAAGCCAAAAATGGTTGACTTAAAGAGTAAGCTACAAAATTATCAAATTTTATAATTAATCAAAAACAAGACTTCAAAACAAGGTGTTTATGGCAACAAAAAGTGTATTTCAATTTACGTTACAATTGTTTCCATGTCCAGTTCGACAATTTCAAGCATTATGTCGTTTGAAAATTTTCAAAACCAGCATTTCTTCAGACTTTATGAATAAGCACGCAATGGAGCATTTTTTGAAGAAAAGGAAGGAAGGGGAAATCCCTAGCTAGAAAGGCATGCGAGAAACCACTACCTTTGTTGTGGTTATGGAAAATCCCATGGGATCTATCTATCTATATATATATATATATATATATACTAGCAGAAGACCTTCCTCACATCATCATCATCATCTAATCGTCATCATCATCATCATCATCATCATCATCATCATCATCATCATCATCATCATCATCATCATCAGCAGCAGCAGCAGCAGCAGCAGCAGCAGCAACATTATTGCCATCGTTATCATCTAACATGCATTGACTTTCAAACAATTCTATCTCTGGCCAGGTCTTTTTATATTGCTCAACTCCATTTTTATAAGTTCTTTTCATGTTTTAATTGGACTTCTCCTTTGAACTAAACATGCTACCTCAACTATTCTACCTCTGCTGACCCCGAAACTCTCATTCTTTTTTTCAATGTCACCATACCATCTAAGTCTCCTGTGCTGCACACATTTCCCTAATACTCAGAACTAAGCCTGTCTTTCAGACTCCCATTACACATTGACCGTATCATTCTCAGATCATTTCTCCTCATGCAACACAAAGTATTAATTAATTAATTGGTTAATGAACCTCCCTCACACACACACACACACACACACACACACACACACACACACATATATATATATATATATATATATATATATATATATATATATATATATATATATATATATATATATATATATTTGGATTTTGCCGTCACTGGATTATTTATCTTCCACCAGACTATCCATTCATGTGTAATCAGCTTTTTCTTCACCATATTCCCTCTGCTTCACTTTTTTTGTTTTCAAGTAAAATCTTTGACTTTTGTTGTTTCATCAAATACTTTTGCATGCAAAATCCGATCCTGCATTTTGCTAATTCCTACCCTCTGATGAGAAACTCCGCGAATTAATGACTATCCACTTATCTAGTGTTTCCTTTTCAGATTAAATATTTTTTTAAACTCATTTCAAAGTGTTTTTTAACATGTTTTTTTTTAAACTGTTTGCTCATATATATATATATATATATATGTATGTTAAAAGTCCATGTATGCTTCTACGATATTGATTTAAAGATTATGAGGGTTTTTTGAAGCATGAAAAACGATGTTACTTTTTGTATTTAATGTTTTATTGTTATTTTTTTATATTTCAAGCGGACTTTTGCTCTTCGTCACAAAAAAGTATCGAAATGAAAAAGATACACTGCACACAAGCCCTATAATGCATACCTACATAGGATTATCCTCCTTCCCGATAAAGGACAGAATTGTAAGCCATTTACCATCATTCTTTAAAGAGAACCCTAAAACAAAAACTACCCTATCTAACCTAGTGAGAAATTTAAAACAAAACAAAAACAGACTTTACATTAAAATGGAAAATACTAAGAAAATCCAAATCATACAGCCCAGGCTCTAAATACTGCCTTCTATGTAACGCAGAGGCGACCGAGATTATAACGACACCTAATAAATTAAACATCCTCAATTCAAAACCAGAGATAATTTGCAGTTGTAGGCACAAGAGAAAGTTTAAGTACATAAATGCAAATAACCCCACTGAAAATGCACCACCAGACAGGAACTAGTTTATTACGCTTCTTTGCTGCGCATAAAACGTAACAATATCCCTCACTAATCGTTTCCCCTAGTAAAGACTATCGGATAACACCCCAAACCAATTTTTTTTTTTTTGCAACCGCCCATAAGCACTCTCTACCTGCAGAAATCGCCATAATTAACTTCAACTTTTTAATATAAAATATTAGCACACCTTCTGAACACATAACCATTACATAATATTATTAAATAAATAATCGACCTAGAATCGCCTGCATCTTGACAAAACCTAATTAACAATATATCTACTTTAAGCATAAGCCCTCAAACAACTTTATCTAACAAACCCTATCCCAATAGAACCGTACACTTAATACCACCGATTAAATTGGAACCAAACAACCAATTAGCACACAATGCAACCAGAATATAACCTACCCAATCTAAAACCTAAGCCTAATGAAAAAATAGCTTAGAAACCCCCTCCCAGGGCCGGAGACCTAAAACCTAAATTTAGAACCATCTAACCACCACCTCTAACCCCCACTGGCAAGCCCCTCCCCCCAATAAGAAATAATTAAAAAATCAGCACATTTGGACTCCACTATTAGATTAACACTAAGCCCTTCTTCCCAGTAGTATTTACATTAAAACATTTAAATGTACTGAAAATATAACATAAGATAAGCTCCTCCCCGGTTCAGCCCAACCCACCCCTGTCACCCATACAAACACATCCCCATCCCTATTCTACCCCTTCCGACTACCAGCCAAGTGCGATCCCAATTCCCCACAAGCAAACACATGTACCATCTCTAAATTCCTACCAAATTCCTTTCTAGTCGTCACTTCCTACTGATAATCTCGCTAGATTGAATGCAGCTCCAGTCCAGCTTCAAGTAAATTCCATCACAAGATTCTTCGATTGAACAAATACTGGTTTTGCGATTCAAAATAGGAGGAAAAAGAATTCACCAAACCAGCGCATCTATTTAACCCAAAATTTAATGGAGAAATATGGAATTTTAACGGACAGCTGTAAACCATGCTTCTTGCAACATCTTTTGGATATTAGAACTACTACAATAAGTAGCTACGCCAAATGGATAGACCTGTCCCTCGTGTTCATAAACGAGAAAGTATGTGTTCAATTTTCTAGGCCTTGCTTTTTCCATAAAAAAACAGAAATTTTGATGGCCTTTATAATCGGATTTTAAGAAATTTAAAGTTTTAATGTTGAAACTATCTTTCCCAATGAAGGACTTCTTTAATATATACCTAGTTTGTTTTGCTCACTGAACTCTTACACTTTCCAGGCTATTTCTACATCTACTTTCAATATACCCTCACAATTGTTTTTTTTATGTGTGTGTATTTTTTTTGTGTATCTGTGTTTGTATATATGGATATATATATATATATATATATATATATATATATGTATATGCGTATATATATGTGTGTATATATATACATATATATATATATATATATATATATATATATTCTTTTATTTTACTTTATTTTATTTTTTCACGGGACCACTTTCCCCTCACTCCTCAACCCAATGTCCTGTTATTCTACCCCCACTTGCCTGTATTCCTTTCTTTTAAGCATTCCCTAGTAATTATTATTAACAGTATTATTATTAGTATTAGTAGTGGTAGTGGTGGTGATAGTAGAGCTAGTGGTATTATTATTATTATTATTATTATTATTATTATTATTATTATTATTATAAGCATCATTATAATTGCTGTTATTATTATCCCCATTACTATCCCCGTCATTGTTACCATAACCGTTACCATTATCTTCATTTTCATTGTTATTACCGTTAACATTGACATCACTTTTATCACAGCTATTGGTAATATTATTTTTATTTTTATTTTCATCCTTATTTTTATCTTCATTTTTACTTTTATTTTTATTTTTATTATTATTACTATTATTATAATTCTCGTTATTATAATTACCCTACTATTATTGCTATTATTACCACTTTTATAAGTAGTAAATGTCTCCTTACTCTTCCATCTTGCCAGCTATATGTATCCTTAAACCTTTTGCTTCGAGTTAAACGCACTGATAGACATTGCCATCCGATCCTCCGACCGCCCTCTTATAATCATGCTCCCTATATCATAACAGAAGAAACTTAAAAATATTGCAACCTTGCATAAACCCTCCCCCAATTATAAGCGACTTTATAGCCGCCATTTGCCGTTTAGGTTGCACCTGTCAAAAATACCACTCCATAGATAATAGATACCCCATAAACCGTTAAAATAAATTACCACACAGCAACAATACACCCCCAATTGAACCCTAAAACATATACCCCTTAAACCCAACACTATGTTAAAGACCATATACAATTTTATATATCATACTATATATAACAAACTTCTCCTTTATTTATTTAGAATTCAATAAAGCTTCCCCCGCAACTTTCTATAATTTCTCTTAATCTTTTTTGTCCGTAATGAACCCTACGCTAGACACCGCATCTTCCCCATGCTACCTAGCACCTTCTCTACTCTTCTGATGAGAAGCATTAGGATTCGAAATGCCCTGGCATAAAGAGGACTCTTCTATCCCCCAAATTTTGCTTGTATTCCATTATTCAATAAATGATCCATTCTATATCTACCAATATATAGTTTTGTGACTTCATTTCATACTCTTGCTGTCCTATTTTATAAGCTCCAATAATAATTGTTGAGCTTGGCATTATCCAGATAAGTCTCTTCTTGGAATTGAAATCTCTCTTTTACTCTTATGCATGAAGCTATATATATATATATATATATATATATATATATATATATATATATATATATTAAGGCAATCATGAAGGGAAGACGTATTCCTTCGGAATTAATTTTATATTAAAAAATAAAAAAAAAAGACCGAGGAGAAAAGGAAAATGGATAGCGACTAAAAACTAAAAGTAGGGAAATAGAGGGGAAAATAAAAAATCAAAACGAGTCAATTGACATGTTTCGCCCTCACTCATTAAAATTGGAATCGAAGGATTTATTTTTTAGTAATTTGTTTTCCTTAATGATGAAATCTAAAAAAAAGATGGGAGCAAGAGCAATCGTATGGGGATGAATTTTAGATTGCTGTTGCTCCCGTCTCTTTTTTGAGGGCGAAACATGTCAATTGACTCGTTTTGATTTTTTATTTTCCCCTTTATTTCCCTACTTTTATTTTTTAGTCGCTATCCATTTTCCCTTTTCTCCTCGGTCTTTTTTTTTTTCAATATAAAATGAATTCCGAAGGAATACGTCTTCCCTTCATGATTGCCTTAATAAAGTTTTGTACCCCCAAGAAAATCATGATATATATATATATATATATATATATATATATATATATATATATATATATATATATATATATATATATCATGATTTAATGTTCTTGGTCGATAGTAAAGTGACTTATTGTTTCTTTAGTGATGTGGAATATTTGTTGATACTTATTCAATCCCGGGTAACGGCAGATCTTCTGCTAGTACATATATATATATATATATATATATATATATATATATATATATATATATATATATATATATATATATATATATTATTTTTTTATTACATTTTCACCCCAAACAAGGCATATCACCACTTTGTTGTAGGGGGCTACTATCAGGGACATAAGCATCAGGGGTACTGTGTAGGGAGTTGGGCAGCAAGATGTCGGTTCAAGTTGCACTTGAACTTCTGCATGTCAATACAGTTTGGGAAGCAGTGATCCGGCAGGAAATTCCAAAGTCTAGCGGTTTTGGGGAAGAAACTACTAGAGCAGAAGGCTCTCTTACATCTAGGGATCTCTACTGTGAAAGGGTGGGATTTAGCTGCTTGTCGGGTTTGTCGGGGGTATTTATGTCGAGGGGGCACAAGTGCTTGCAGTTCGTCAGAGCATTCACCATTAAAGTACTCGTAGAAAAGGCAGAAAGATGCAACATTTCGTCGAGTGGACAGGGGCTGAAGTTTAGATGACAGTTCAGGGCCTATCAGATTGGTGACTCTCTTTTGAACCTTGCCTAGGAGCGAGAGACTAGTGGTATATGCACCAGCCCAAATATGACAACAATACTTCATACATGGGCGAATGGTGGCCTTATAGAGGTATAGGATACTTTCGGGCGTTAGTATCTTTCTAGAACGGTAGAGAGAACCTACCTTCTTCGCAGCGGTCCTGGCGATACTCTCGATGTAATTGTTCCAACTCATGTTTCCTGAGAGCGTTAGGCCGAGGAGTTTAAAGGATGTACTTTCAGATAAAGAGTCATTGGCCATTGCTATTGGTGGTAGAGAAGGTTTCTTGTAATTATTGAAGGAAACGAGTTTAGTTTTGGCAGCATTGAATGTGGCCATCCATTTTTGTCCCCCATTCCACTACAGATCGGAGGTCATCCTCTAATGTTTCTGCCATTTCTTTAGGTATGTGTTCATTTGTTTTCCTGTCGTGTCTGTTATAGAGTGTGGTGTTGTCAGCATATATACCCATCTCACAGGAAATTTTGTCAGGGAGGTTATTTATGAATATTAGGAATAACAGAGGTCCCAGGATAGACCCCTGAGGCACTCCCGCATTTATATCGTATTGTTTAGATGTACGACCGTCGAGGACAACCTATACAACATATATACTATAACGCTATATGGTGGTGATTACAAAAACGCTATAGCTGCTTACTGTTTGTGTTGTTTGGGAAGGTCCAGGAAGTAATTGTATTGGAATCGGTAATTGTATCCAAATCGGGAAAATATTGAATCGTCCCATCACTAATATTTTATTAAATAATCAAATCATGTTTTTCTTAGACTTTTGGCATAAGGCGTATTTCTTTTAGGTGTTTGTTTCCCTCCACCAATAAGAAATGGGCCTCAAATGCTTTTGATTCGCCGTGAGTGTTTTTGGCAAACAAGAGAAAAGAATCCCTTCAACCGCAATCTATCAGAAGGTTGGCATTGGTGGGGTTATAGAGACATGTAGTCAAACTGCTAGCCAGCCTAGTTCGCATTCAGTGCACACACGGACACAATGCACAACACTTACAAGTTTGAGACGTATACCATAATCGTTCCTTATTTCCAGCCTGCTTCTGCCCATAGGTGGCGATATCGATTTCTTTTTTCCTTTTTTACTCTCTCTCTTTCTCTCTCTCTCTCTCTTTCTCTCTTGCTCTTTTACATCTCGGATGCCAAGCTAAACGTACATGTCAACAACACAACACAACACAACACCCTCAAGTTTCAGACATATACAATTATCATCCCTTATTTACATTGCATGTTTCAGCTCATAGATGACAATATTAACTTCCTTTTTCCTCTCTCTCTCTCTCTCTCTCTCTCTCTCTCTTTCTTTCACATCTGGAACACCACACATGGTTTGCAGTTTATGAGCATTATTACTTTATTTGCTGTTTGTCTAGAAATGTTCCTTTTTTGACGATACACAACATTCAACGACGTCCATTTGTCTGGATGTTTTTACAGTTTGCCACTTCCTAACATCCATGGATAATCCAGGCATCAAACAAAGGAAGATCTGTCTTGAGTGTCCACAAAGTGACTTGACTGCTTCCTGTATGATTGCTATTGTTGCAGAGTGGCAAAATATCGTACGAAGGTGCCAATCGACCTTCAATTAATAAAGTAGACACATAGCAAAAACATGGTAGCAATAGCAAAGAAGGATGTTTCATTTTAAACACGAAAAAAGTAAAATGTACGGCAAAGGATTTAGGATCAGCTGGAGCAAGAACTGGCGTCTTGCGGCGTTGAGATTCTTGGGTCTGTGAGGTAAAAAAAACCTGTAGCTAGGCGTCAGTAAGTAATGGAATGGGTAGCTGGACGTCAGTAGGCACTGGAGTTGGTAGGGGATATCAACGGCTGAAGGAGCTGCAGGAGAAAGCTGAAGTCACTGGAATGCGCAGGAGTGAGCTAGAGTCACCTTTTAACCATATGGATTGGATTGTAGCACCTTAAATACCGAAACCGGATGATGATGATGATGATGATGATGATGATGATGATGATGATGATGATGATGATGATGATGCAAAAAATGTTTTAAAAAGTTACGTCAGAGTTTATGAAAGCAGAATAGACAGTGACCCAACGGGTCACGCGTGTGTTTAGCGGTAAATAAATGTCTAAGATTTTTCTCAAGATTTTTTCAATGAATAAAAATTTTTCTTCAATTATTTTCAGCGTATTTATTTTTAAAATTCAGGGAATTTTTCTATTGTTCCCTTTTTTTTTTCTTTTTTTTTTTTTGATTCAAAAGATCTATTTATTAAACCATTCTTCAGTTATGAATGGAAAACTCGTTTGAGCTGCTTCTCTTTCTTTTTTTTTTTTTTTTTTGACGGAATTAAAACGAGGGTATTTTCAGAAACTGATTACCGTATATAAACCAGGTTTCGTATATATATATATATATATATATATATATATATATATATATATATATATACAGTGGCGCCAAAAAGAAAATCCGCACTCGTCATTTTGTTTTTGAAAAACCGCAATTTTAAGCTAAATTGAATGTAAAGGCGAACCAAATGAGGTATAGGTTGTTTAAAGAGTTACATTCAATTTAGCTTAAATTTGCGATTTTTGAAAAAATGAAAAGTGCGGACTTTCTTTATTTGACGCCGCTATATATATATATATATATATATATATATATATATATATATATATATATATATATATGTGTGTGTGTGTGTGTGTATACAATGACTGGCCTCGAGTTAGACCAAAGGTTTATTATCACCTGACCATGTCTTTTAAGACTTAAACAGTAAATTTATTGTAGCGACTTATGGTAATTTTGTTTACCTAAATTGAATAAAATATCCTGCTCTTTTTATTGAGCACTATCAACAATTCAATGATTTTTCCTGAATCAATTTGCTTTCTTGAATTCACAAATTCCTAAGTTCTGATCATCAGTTGTTTTTGCATGTGTGTGTGCTCTGAAAAATATATGAGATCCATCAATACGGAAAGTTATATATATATATATATATATATATATATATATACATATATATATATGCATATATATATATGTATATATATATATGCATATATATATATATGCGTGTGTGTGTGAGTTATATACATATATATATATATATATGTATATATATGTATATATGTGCGTGTGTGTGTGAGTGTATGTGTGTATGAGTGTGTGAGTGTATGTGTGACTGTGTGTGTGCGTGTGTGTGTGTTTGTGCGTGTGTGTGTGGGAAAATAAAAGATCTGCGAGGTCCAAGTGTGTGAGTGTGTGTGTGAGTGTGTCTGTGTGAGAGTGTGTGTGGGGGTATGTGCGTGTGAGTGTGAATGTATGTGTGTGTGTGTGTGTGAGTTCGTGTGTGTGTACGTGAGGTGTGTGTGCGTGTGTGCTCTGAAATAGAAAGAACTGCGAGAACAACAATACGGAAAGTTAAGACAATGAAACAAAAATATAATGCAATTCTGATGTGAATTTCTATTTTTATTAACGTTTTTTTTTTTTACTTTATTTTTAGTTTTTTTTTTAGAATAATAAACGCAAACATATGCGTGCAACACACGTGCATTCTAATATAACACACACACACGCACATACACACATACATATACATACATATAAGAATCTCACTCTTTCTCTTTCTCTCTCTCTCTCTCTTTATCTCTCTCTCTCTCTCTCTCTCTCTATATATATATATATATATATATATATATATATATAGTCTTATTTGTAATATTCCGAATTTTACTGGGTTTATATAATTCAGTAATCGTTCATATACCAATAAATTTTAAGCCAGAAAGAGATGACTTGAAGCTTGAAACGAGTTATAAAATATTTAAAAATATATATAGTCTTTGAAGTTTTTAACCTTTAAAACTATACAAAAAAATATTTGTTATCATTTGTTAGAAAACCATCTAGTCAGTAAGTCATTTAATCACCTGCAATCACTGCATCAACTCGCTCTCGAATTTACTATAGTACTAATACTTTATTTTTAAAGGGATCATCAGTTGTTTTTCATGAAACACTGTTTCGGGGATTTAATATATATATATTTCTACGGAAATATGATTTTTTCCAATTATATTTTGCCTTTTTTATATACTAATCCATAAATTTGTGTAATTACATTAGCATTTAAAATTCCTGACAGCAAAAATAAAAGAAAAATAAAAGGTAAATGCAACTCTTCTTCAAATTTTCGGATTTTGTAATCATGCGAAAATGTTTTTTTTTTCTTTTAATGGATTGATAGTTGCTATTTCTTCGGACGATTTAAGAGCTGAATAGATCCATTGATTATTATAGATAATAGATCCATTAATTATTATAGATAATAGATCCATTGATCGATATAATAATTACGTGGATGATTTTGTGCAACGAAACAGTTGCTGTCAGGAAGTGTGAATATCAACGTAATTAAAGGAATAAATTGTAAGATCGTCAACATCATGAAATTTGGAATATAACACCAAAAGATGGAGGAAGTGAGGAGGCATGGCTTTGGAAATCTTTTTACCCGAATACGATGTCCAACATGTTAAAAATATACCTTTTGTTGTAAAAATCTAATGGATAAACATCTGAAGAAGTTGATGGGGACAGGATATTTTTATGGACAAATAAATCGTAAAATTGTCTACCCACTAATGGAACAGCTGTAATGGAAAAAATCCAGGAAATAAACAAAGGTTATAAAAAAGAAAACGTGAGTCTTTGAATTTTCAACAATATTATACACTATATATATATGATGAAAATAATGGAAATAGTATTCCGACAAAATAGAGAAAATAAAAAGGAACAAACCGTATTATGTGTTCATCAACGTTTCGTCTTTATTTCGAGACTTTGATGAACACATAATACGGTTTGTTTCTTTTTATTTTCTCTTTCTCTCTCTCTCTCTCTCTCTCTCTCTCTATATATATATATATATATATATATATATATATATATATATATATATATATATATATATATATAGTTTTATTTATAGTAATTTGAATTTTATAGGGTTTATAAAACTAGAAATTCGGTAATCGTTCATATACCAATAAGTTTTAAGTCAAAATGAAATGACTTAAACTGTAAGCTACAAAATTATCATATTTCATAATTGAGTATTCATATATTGTTTTAACAAAATCAAGACATCAAGGAATTGATTGATAGCAACAAATAGTGTATTTCATCGTTAGTTACAATTTTTTCAAGACTATTCGGACAAATTCAAACCCTATATCCTTTGAAAAATTTCACGAGAATAGCCTTTCATCAGACGTATTGAATAAAAAACACTTTAGCAATGAACTATATGGAATCCATAAGGAAAAATATGAGAAAATATTTTACCTACATCTCATCCTTCAAAATCTTTTTTAAGATTTATATATATATATATATATATATATATATATATATATATATATATATATATATATATATATATATATATATATGCAAGAATATTCTTAATGGATATCTAATTTGCACATTTGCTGTAGATACCATAATCTTTTGATTACATTAAACTATAACAACATCATTATTAGTATTATACATACATTAATTGTATTAAACTAATAAGTGATATTAAGTACATTTCTTACAAGTATTAGAAAACCAGCTATCTATAAAAAAGATATAAATAATGCACCGAAATATTATTGCACTTAAACTAATCCATACAATTACGATTCTTTACCTTCAATTATGATTCTTTACCTATTAAACTCTGTTCCGTCTGCCTGCTTCCCACCGGACTACAACTTGGATGTCTTCAAGTCCAATGTTAACAAATTCCTGATGAACCGCCCCCTTAAGTAAACACTTCATCAAATGTCCACACTAACGTAATGTGCTTGCAATAACCCTTATCCCTGAGTGGCCTTGATAAGTGGTGATCACTGTGTAAAAAAAAAAAAAATATTAAAGTCAGCGAATATTTTCCTTTAAGTTAAAATGAATGAATTATTTAAAAAACTGGCATTAATTAGATCTGTTCCAACTATTAGAAAAATATTCATCTATTAAAACAAAGATATAAATAATGCGCTGAAATATTATTGCGCTTAAATTAATCCATACGGTTACGATTCTTCACCTAATCTTCTCAGATACAAAAATTATAATAATCATAAGTATCCAAAGTAAACACATTCCATACAACGTTTCCATCAACATTAATTCTCGCATTACACAGACGCTTGTGATTACATTTCATTAATTAGTTAAAAAAAAATACTCATCAACAAGATGTTATAACTAAGATGAGTAGACAGTACACCTTCTCTTTTAGTGGTCACATTCCATGAATGATGTTTCTGACAAAGGGGAAAGAATTGCTGCTTTCAGGGTTGGAAGCTGTCCTTATAACGCTTATTGTTAGCTAGTTTTTGATCTTGAAGTGGTATTAAAAAAAAAATTTAGCTTTTTTTTTTTGCAAAAGAGTTACCACTTATCAAGGCCTGGATGCCACTCGAGGATAAGGGTTGATGAGTGTACGGTAGTCAACGGAATAATATCATAGTAATCGTTAGTAATGGAAATTTGGTAAATTGGATTACTTTAGGGGGCGGTTCATCAAGAATTTGTTTACGTTGGACTTTAAGAGAACCAAGTTGTAGTCAGCTGGGAAGTAGAAAAACGGAAGCGAGTTCCACAAATGTGCAGTTCTAAGAAAGAATCTTTTTTTCATGGAATCTACATTTAGGTTTAGGCACAGATAAAAAGTGGAGGAAATTGTTCATTGTGGTTTTGGGTAGACGGGTGTTTTTTGTTAAAGCCAGTTCCTTACATAGAGTGGCTTCATACTTTGTCTGGAGCGATTTCCATTTATAGAATTCTTTTGGTACTTACAGTCATCCAGATAGCCAGTTTGTTGTTCATCGTCAACGAAAAAACAGATTTCCTTTACCTTTTCTTTATTTAGGGAAATTTGAGGCCATTTGTCGATAACAGCAGTTACATTTCTTTTGAAATTGAAAATTGAAACACCTCCCCTAAAAATTCCATTAACATAAAGTCATTTCTTCAACGCGTGATGATAAAAATGTTTAATTATATTTATCTGTTTCTTATTTTATTTGATAACTAGCCTGGGTGCCCGGCATTGCCCGGGTGTTTAGAAGTGTGTATTGAGCAAAAAAAAAAAAAGTGGTGGTAGGCAGGGAGTCAGCCTCGAAGGAGGAAAAGAAAGAAATATAAACGTGACGTCTTTGCCGTTGCGTCCATCACTAAATCGGAAGTGGCGAAGGTTTAAATTAAGGCTAGTCATTCGAAAAGAGGAGATGACTTTCGAAAATATTGTCGAAAAAATCGATCCCTCCTTGTAGAAAAGTGCCCAGTTGAAGGTGAAGGAATAAATGTTTTTGGTAAATTTTTTGATATTTGTCGTCCGAAGGGTCGAGCTTTAAAACGATACCAATCTTGTGAAAATCCTTCGCCTCTGTCAAAAGTTTTAGGCGGACATACCTACATACATACATACATACATACATACATACATACATACATACATGCATACATACAGCTTTATTAAAACGTACAGTTTAGCTAACCAAGTTGTTTCTATGTGGCATTGCTTGAAACAAAGGCGAGTAATTTTAGTCTATCATTTTTGGTTGCAGATTTTTATAATTAATGTAGATAACTCATATCGGATTCTTTAATTGAAAATGAGTTATTTCCCCTAATGATTTATTGTTAGGTGATTATTCAAAATTGTTTTATATTGCCGGTCGTTTTTACTGGATTAAAGTATTTTAAAAAATAAGTTGCAGCTAAGTGCTTTCTTTTTATATTGCCAATAACATGCTACTAGTCAAAAAATGCACCCTGTGGCTTTCAATAAATGATTAAGTGTGTTCGGGGGCGAAATTTGGGCCATTTTCACGCGTTGACGCGGTCAAATCACATTTGGGGTCAGCGACCCTCCAATTTTGACCAGTTTTGAACAAAATCACTTGTTCCCATCTATTTACATATAAATAAAGGTAATAAGCCACTTTTGGCATTTATTTGAAAAATTTTGTTTCTATAGTCTACCCCTAATGTTAGGCTGTATAAGGTGTTAACGTTAGATAAAATCGCCTGTTCCTGCTTTCATCAGATTATTTAAGTTATAAATTATCGATACTTATCGGAGACATTCTGACACAAAACCTATCTAAGAACACTGCCAGGCACATAAAGTAAATTTGTGTTGAATTTCATAAAATAAGCCCAGCAGTTGCAGAGTCCGTAGGGAATGAACTCTCACACACACGCGCATGCGCGCACACACACACACACACACACACATACACACACAAAATTCCATTTATATAAAAGTAAAGATAATCTCGATTTCCGCTGGCCGAAATAATTCTAAAAGGAACCCGACTGAACTCCAATTCCAAAACAAATCTTTCATAATCACAACTTACAGCACTTCCTAAATTGTCTTTCGTGAAACTTTGCGTATATTTCATCCCAATAACATGCTACCACAATACCTAATGAAAATTGGCAATTCAAAAGCAAAAGAATGGATTTTCAACATAAATGCTGTTTGGGTTTGACTTTTAAAATGCGACAAGATAAATTGGTCGATTTATGAAAGCGACAACCACCCGATTAAGACGTTGTTATAAAAATAAATGTAAAACTCGTTTGAGCTGCTAATCGTTTTGGACTTAGATTTATTAAAAGCAACAATATTTTCGGAAACTGATTGTTAAATATAAACCAGCATTCATCTCTTTGTTTCATATACGCGCGTGCGTGTGTGTATCGAAATAAAAAGATCCAACAATATGGAAAGTTTAAACAATGAAATACATATATAATGCAATTCTGATGTGAATTTCTTTTTTTGTTAACGAGTCTTACTTTATTCTTAGCTATTTTTAGAGTAATAAACGCACACATATGCATGCAACACACACACACACACACACACACACACACACACACACACACACACACACATATATAGTGCAAAACTTTGTTGAAATTCAAAGACTTACTTTTTCTTTTTTATAACTTTTGCTTATTTTCTCCTGGATTTTTTTCATTACAGCTGTTTCGTTAGTGGGAAGGCAATTTTACGATTTATGTGTCCATAAAAATATCCTGTTGTCACCAATTCGTCAGATGATTTTTCCATTTGATGTTATCAACAAACACTTGATTTTTTTACATGATAAACATGGATTTGGGGAAAAGAAATTCCAATAGCATGCTGACACATGTCAGCCATCTTGGGTGTTATATATATATATATATATATATATATATATATATTTCAGAGGAAACATAATTTAATTTAAATACCAAAAAAAACAAGAAATGGGCAGGTGAAATTAAAATTTTCCCTAAGGCCTTATCGTCTGACCCTCTAAGAGGAAACGTCAGAATGATAGATTAAAAACTAAGAAAACGAATGAGGGAAGAGGGGAATTTTGGTTACAGTTGGAAGAACAGTGGAGAAAAAAAAAAAAAAATCTCACTGTTCAGGTGGTTTTAAATCAATGAATATCTCCAACTGATGTCTAAGAATCTTTTGTCTACACAGGCTAGGTCGAGAGTTGTTAATAACTAACGCCTCAATGATATTGAGATGATAGTTCGACCTAGCACTGTATAAAACAGAAAACCACCCATCGGAATATTGATCGGCACACCTATCTATACTCAACAGGTGATCGCCAATGGCAGACTCATGAGCCTGGGAGTGCCCGGATGCTCTCGAAACCTGGTGTAGTCGAATATCCCGAGGGATATGTTGGGATATTCTCATTTCTAATCTTTGGGACGTTTTGCCAACGTAGTCAGCTCCACACTGACAAACGAATTTATAAACAACAGAGTTCTTTTGAATGGTTGGCAAAACATCTTTACGAAAAGAAGAGAAAAAGGTTCGAGTTGTGTAAACTACTCTAAGCATAGTAGCTGGAAAACATCGTTGAGTAGCAGAAGAAATCCTTTTAACAATATGAAGGCCATCAGGACCCAACCATGGTAATTTTAGATAAATGGGACAACGTGATGGACCAATATGTTTACCGCTATTAAATGTAGTAATTTTACGTTCAATAGTAGATTTTATTATATTAATGGGATATCCATTATTAAGAAAAATAGTTGTAATTTCACCAAGTTCCGTATCAAGACGGTTTGGTGAACAAATCATAAGTGCACGATGCGTAAGAGCGCTAATGAGGTTTATTTTTCTAGACTGAGGGGCAAAAGAAAACCAATTAAGATAGAGCCCTGTAAATGTAGGTTTTCTATAAACAGAGGTCTCAAACGTAGTACCAACTTTAGAAACACGAACGTCGAGGAATGGGAAAGAGCTACAGTCTTCAACCTCCATAGTAAATTGTAAAGATGGATGCAGGTTGCAAAGAAGACCAAGAAACTGTTTAGCTTCGCTCCGAGAGGGAAAGCATGCAAAAGTATCATCAACGTAGCGTGTGTAGAATGCTGGCTTAATAATTTTGGAAAATAATTCGTTTTCCAAAAATCCATACATACATGCATACATACAGCTTTATTAAAACGTACAGTTTAGCTAACCAAGTTGTTTCTATGTGGCAGTGCTTAGAGTAGTTTACACAACTCGAACCTTTTTCTCTTCTTTTCGTAAAGATGTTTTGCCAACCATTCAAAAGAACTCTGTTGTTTATAAATTCGTTTGTCAGTGTGGAGCTGACTACGTTTGCAAAACGTCCCAAAGATTAGAAATGAGAATATCCCAACATATCCCTCGGGATATTCGACTACACCAGGTTTCGAGAGCATCCGGGCACTCCCAGGCTCATGAGTCTGCCATTGGCGATCACCTGTTGAGTATAAATAGGTGTGCCGATCAATATTCCGATGGGTGGTTTTCTGTTTTATACAGTGCTAGGTCGAACTATCATCTCAATATCATTGAGGCGTTAGTTATTAACAACTCTCGACCTAGCCTGTGTAGACAAAAGATTCTTAGACATCAGTTGGAGATATTCATTGATTTAAAACCACCTGAACAGTGAGATTTTTTTTTTTTTTTCTCCACTGTTCTTCCAACTGTAACCAAAATTCCCCTCTTCCCTCATTCGTTTTCTTAGTTTTTAATCTATCATTCTGACGTTTCCTCTTAGAGGGTCAGACGATAAGGCCTTAGGGAAAATTTTAATTTCACCTGCCCATTTCTTGTTTTTTTTGGTATTTAAATTAAATTATGTTTCCTCTGAAATTTCTCCTTCCATTCTGCTGTACCAAAAATCTACTTATATATATATATATATACAGGGTGCCTCAATAAAATGTATACACTCTTTAAATTATCTCAACTTGCTACATGAATACTACGTTCCCAAAAGATGTTTTGGAATAAAGAATGACACTTCCAGCGGGATGGAGCACTTCCCCGCTATCATCATATCTTGCTATTCACCTGCGAAACAGATAGTTAGGACGAAGAGGAAGTATCGAGTACTATCCACGCTCACCGGATTTGACCCTCTCCAATCGTTTTTTTTTGGGGGGGGGGAAGGGGCATGTTAAACACATGGTTCACACCACAAAACGAGCTACAATGAATGAGTTAAAAGCAACCATTGAAAGAAGATGTGTCAGCATACCAATTGAACTGATTAGGAACGTTTTCGATTCAATCAGTGAGCGTTGTTAGCTGTTCATGGACCACAATGGTCAACAAATTGAACACTTTCGATAATTAGCTGGTTTCTATATTTGTTCATAGTATTTTGATGTATGAAACTTTTCTTTCTTATAATGAATGTTGGTTTTGAGGTTATTTCAAGGGTGTATACATTTTATTGGGACACTATATATATATATATATATATATATGATTAAATTAAAGAAAAATAATATAAATATACATATGAATTTATTTGTCATTTCAATAAGGAAGACATGATATAGAAAGAAAGGTTATAAACACTTCTTATACCTAAGCATTTCGAAACCTAATATTATTTTCATGGGATGTGAAACTTTTGACAAATTGGTTTTTCGATACACTGATGAGCTTGCCCAGTTGTGCAAAATTATAATCAATGAACTATTATATACTTAATCGCTAACATTGTGTCCGAAACAACTGTACATAAATTGCTACCAATAAATGACTAACATTTTGAAAATGAATAATTAGAATAATTACTTGAGTGTCTAATCTTTCTAACGTGGTATCTTATATATATATATATATATATAAAGATTTAAAAAAAAATTTTTTTATTACATTTTCACCCCAAACAAGGCACATTGCCACTTTGTTGTAGGGGGCTACTATCAGGGACATAAGCATCAGGAGTACTGTATAGGGAGTTGAGCAGCAAGATATCGGTTTGCATTACACTTGAACTTCTGCATGTCAGTACAGTTGGGGAAGCAGGGACCCGGAAGGGAATTCCAAAGTGCAGTTGTTATGAGGAAGAAACTACTGGAGTAGAAAGCTCTCTTACATCTAGGGATGTCTACCGTGAAGGAGTGGGATTTAGCTGCATGTCAGGTTTGTTGGGGGTTTTTACGTCGAGGGGGCACAAGTGCTTGCAGTTCGTCAGAGCATTCACCGTTAAAGTACTTGTAGAACAGGCAGAGGGATGCAAAATTTCGTTGATGAGACAGAGGCTGAAGTTTAGATGACAATTCAGGGCCTATCAGATTTGCGACTCTCTTTTGAACCTTGTCTAGAAGCAAGAGACTAGTGGCAGATGCACCAGCCCAAATATGACAACAATACTCCATACATGGGCGAATGGTAGCCTTATAGGGGTATAGGATACTTTCAGCCATTAGTAGTTTTCTAGCACGGTAGAGTGAACCCACCTTCTTTGCAGCGGCCCTGGCAACGTTCTCAATGTAATTGTTCCAACTCATGTTTCCTGTGAATGTTAGGCCAAGGAGTTTAAAAGATGTACTTTCAAATAAAGAGTCATTGGCCATTGTTATTGGTGGTTAAGAAGGTTTCTTATAGTTATTGAAGGAAACAAGTTTAGTCTTGGCAGCATTGGATGTGAGCATCCATTTTTGTTCCCATTCCACTACGGATCGGAGGTCATCCTCTAGTGTTTTTGCCATTTCTTTAGATATGTGTTCATTTGTTTTCCTGTCATGTCTGTTATAGAGCATGGTATCGTCAGCATATATACCCATCTCACAGTCAAATTTGTCAGGGAGGTCATTTATGAATATTAGGAATAACAGAGGTCCCAGGATAGACCCCTGAGGCACTCCCGCATTTACATCATATTGTTTAGATGTACGACCGTCAAGGACAACCTGGATTTTTCTCTTATCTAAGAAGGATTTAATTGTTATGTATTCTTCCAATGATACCGTATGATCTTATTTTCTTGAGAAAACCCTAACGCCATACCCTGTCAAAAGCCTTAGATATATCTAACCCTAACCGCTCTACCCTCCCCCGCTTTGTCCAGTGAATGGTATCTTATGTATATATATAAACCTTTTTTTCTTATAACAGAAACCCCATTATTGTTCTTGATATGGTTATTATTATTGCTGGGATTTTCTTGAATAATTGTTACGATTTCTTTTTCAGATCATCTAATATTTAATATGTGTTGCACGTTCAAGCTTCTTACTCATGATATACAGGAAATTGATTAGTCTGTACTGAGACATTTTTAAATACTGAACCATTATTGTTCTTGATATGGTTATTACTGAGACATTTTACTCATGATATACCATTATTTTTCTTGCTTATTGCTGGGATTTTCTTGAAAACGATGATTCTATTCATATTGTCAAGCATGATAGACAACTAAATTCTAATGCTTTCGAAAAACTGACTTCAAAGTAACTTGTCTTTGGCTCAGTCTTTATTCCTCTTTCACTCAGATCCATTTTATTACTACCTTTCCTGTTTTTTCTGCAAGAACCCATGGCATAGTGGATAAATACTTGGTAAAATTCAGTTATAAATGATATTCCTTTAGAGTATATATTATTTAACTGGAATTCATTATTGAGATGAGTATTATTTATCAATTTATTTATTGCGGACTATTATTCTCATCTTTCTTAGTTGTTGTTTCGCAACGTTTCGGCCAACTATTCCTCTGGTCTTCATCAGGTGGTAACCGCGACAAGATAGGAACTCCGAATCTTCTACCTGCATCCTCAACAATTACTATAGTTGTTGTCATCTCACCACGTTTTTTTTTTTTTTTTTGGCCAAGTAAGCCTCTGGCTGGCTTTGGGTAGGATTAAAATTGCTATCTTCAGACAATTCTCACCTGGAACCGTAGAGGTGTATCAGAATTTTTGGAACTGTAGAGATTCAATGTCTCTATCGACTGCGCCACAGGCCCCGAAGGTGAAAAAACCGTGGTGATACAACAACTATGGATGGCAGTAATTGCTGAGAATGTAGTCAAAAACTTTTTTTTAAAAATGCATAAAAACTGCATGTGAGAAGAATTGAAATGATATGAGTAAAATATAGAGATTAAGTGCTTGTTGTGACTCAACGGGTCAGAGGTACATTAAGCAATTAAGACACCTTGGAAAGAAAGAAGGATGCAGATAAAGATAACAGAAACTCTGAAGAGACGCAGTCGCCAATATCTGCTTTAGAGTCGTCTCACCCTATAAGACCACGTTTTCTTTTTCAGCTTGCACCCTGCCAGTCTGCACGTAAACATGGCAGCATCACGTTAATCTTTTAATCGATTTAAACGGATTATTTGAACTCAAATTTCCTTAATATTTCGTGGGATTATCTCTTTTCTTTTTTTTAATCCTTATGTTGAATTTTTTTTTAAAAGACATACAATTTGAAAACAAACATGCACGTCCTTGCTATAATGTCAAAAGTTCATGAAATCTTGACCTTTGACATTCACTGTCCACATGGACGACCCGTGACCTGAAGTGACATATGTTGATTAGCTTTTGTTGAACATAACCTGAGGCTATTTTTTATCTCTACAAATCTACTATCAGACCACGTATGGAGTACTATTGTCATATTTGAGTGGGTGAATCTTCATCCCATTTGAAGATTCTTCATAAGATGCCGAAACGCATATGTAATTCGAATGGTCTTCCCACCCTTTTTTCTTCATTGCAACCTCTCCTAACCCTAACCCTAACCCTAACCCTCACGGACGTGATGTTACTAGTCTCAGTCTTTTCTATAAATTGTGAAAGGTATTCTTCTATTCCCTGCTTCCTTTGTACCAGCTCGTTTGACTTCTCCATCAATTAGGTAGGCTCTCTCTACCGTGCTAGAAAACTACTAACACCTGAAAGTATCCTGTACCTCTATAAGGCTACCATTCGCCCATGTATGGAGTATTGCTGTCACATTTGGGCTGGTGCATCTGCTACTAGTCTCTCCCTCCTAGACAAGGTTCAAAAGAGAGTCGGCAATCTGATAGGCCCTGAACTGGCATCTAAGCCTCAGCCTCTGTCCCATCGACGAAATGTTGCATCCCTCTGCCTGTTCTATTTTAATGGTGAATGCTCTAGCGAACTGCAGACACTTGTGCCCCCACGACGTAGACACCCTCGACAAACTCGACAGGCAGCTAAATCCCACCCCCACACAGTAGAGATCCCTAGATGTAAAAGATCTTTCTACACCAGTAGTTTCTTCCCCAGAACTGCTAGACTCTGGAATTCTATTCCAGGTCCCTGCTTCCTCAACTGTACTGACATGCAGAAGTTCAAGTGTAATGTGAACCGACATCTTGCTGCCCAAATCCCTACATAGTACCTCTGTAGTTGATACCTCATTATAATACCGCTTCCTAATCCAGTAGCTTCTTTCTAACAACTGCAGGCTTGTGGAACTTATCAGCTGATTGGATCTACGTGTGAGTCTGAGTCGCATGGATCAGGAGCCAGAGATGACTTGGAGTTGGAATTTGGACACGTTGTTGGGTTAATGATTGTCCCCCCCCCCCTTGGGAGGGAAGTGACGTGTCTCTCAATGGAGACTGTTAAAGATGACAAGAAAAGAACTCACTTCCCATGTTCATCTGCGTCGACATCTGACAAAAGTGAATAAAAAACTAAAACCGATTATCGTCTTTGAGTGAATTTCTTTCATCCAACAAGTTCCAGACCCCCCAAGAAGATGAATTCCAGATGAACCAGTGAATATAAGGTATATCGAATATATGACACCCCCCACACACCCCACACACACATGCACATATAAATTTAGTCGATCACGGAACATAAAACGTGTATATATACATCACACAACATAAATAGACGAGCACGGTTCAGAAAGTGAAGAACCACTAAAGACATTAACAACACATTAAGGACACGTCACAAACAAACACGAAACGTATACACCCGTTTAGATGGGTGTATACGTTTCCTGTTAGCATAACCTAACGCTTGGACTATCTTATAAATAGAGCTTAAAACATTACCATAACAAAATAATTATTGCTTTGGCGTGACGTCATAGATTTATTATTTACATGAGGTTTTACAACATAAATTTAAACATAAGCAATTTAAAAAATCTTTTTTTTCTCTCTCTCTTTCAAGTATAACGCAATCCCAAAACTGACGAATATTTTACCATGGATTTTGTATCAATCACAATGATTTTTAACTTCTGCTGATTGACCAGATTTATCGGCCAAATTTTGCAACCACAGTAAATAAAGTGTTGTTTAATATTTAACATTTAATGCTACTAAGACGAAGCTTCTTTC
>NC_136499.1:126686018-126726018 GCF_053919585.1 Euprymna scolopes | reverse complement strand
TTGTTTTTTTTTTTTTTTTTTTTTTTACATAGGCATCACCATATTATCAAGGCCAAGAGGCCACTCAAGGATAAAGGTTAAAGAGTGTACAGTAGAAATTGGACATTATAGTAATCATTAGTAATGAAAATTTGGTAAAGTTGATAACTTATATGGAACGGCTCATCAAGAACTTATTTACGTTAGACTTGAAGACAACCATATTGTAGTCAGCCGGAAAGCAGGAAAACGGAAGACAATTCCACAGGCGTGCAGTTCTAAGAAAGAAGCTTTGTTCATGGAATCTACGTTTAGGTTTAGGCACAGATAAAGAGTGGGGAGAATTATTGATAGTGTTTACAGCTAGACGAGTGTTTCTTGTGAAAGTTTGGCGAGGGGGGACCATAGATTTGATATTCGACATTTTACAGATCGTTTAGTGGAGATAGTTACACACTCCCTTGTGTCGCATCGTATAGTAGCTGTCCTCCAGCTGAAGATAAGTAGCAATATGTCCAATGATGTATATTAGGGACAACCATTGAAATCTGGTTTAGGGTTAGGGCTAGGGTTAATAATAGTTGGAAAGCTAGTGTTTAACACATTTCTCATTGACTGCAATTAGCTACGTTATAGATTATTAATTAACAAAATAGTTACACAAGTATCAAAATAATTAACTTGAAGACATTCATTCATTTCGTAACCCATAATTTCAACCATGTAATCTATTTTAATATACGAGGAACGTTCCAAAAGTAATGCCTCCTATTTTTTCGGTCCTTGATATGACCTTAAACTATATCCGATGGTGAGGCCCCAGCTTGTGGGCTTTGGGGAGTGTGGAGCCACCCTTTAATTGCCATTTCTCCCAGGTCCACTCTGACCCGGAGTGGTAGTACCTGTTAGGGTCCCAACTATGAGTTAAATAGAAACTGACTTAAAAAAAAAAAAATATACTCTATTAAAAAATTGTTCTTCAAAATCACTGGATTTGGCATTAAATAACCTGAAAAGGGTTGCTATGCCGTAAAACAAAAACAACCAACCAACCTATTTTTTCATTCTGCCTGAATGGATCAGAGGGGATTGCAAAGTGCATTGTTATGATGGCTTGACTTATGCATTCATGATCTGAAAGTTTCATCTGTCCGTTGCAGATATTGACGGCGTGAAACTCCCAGAAAGAAAACCCTGTCATGGACATGCGTCAGAAGCAGAGATGCGTCATTGAATTCCTGGCAAAAGTGCATTGAAAATGGCAGCGACTATGTAGAAAAATAAATTCTGGAACATAAAAGGCTGATCGTTTTAATGGTACCACTCCCGTCTTTGTAACTCTTCAACTTTGAGTTAAAAAATAGGAGGCTTTACTTTTGGAACGATCTTTTCAGGCTTTGCTTTCTTACCCTTTGAGAGGGGGTGTAGTTTATTGTTAATTGCCTGAGGCGCCCCTGTCAGAAAATGCCGGTGGAGCTGTCTAGGCATGTTTTGCAGGTGAGAATGCTCTTCCTCTAAGGTGCTGGCTTCTCAATTCCCACATTCCCGACCTTGTGTTAAATCATCTCGCCATGGGGAGGAACATCAACATCTGAGCTTCTAGCCATGGCACATGATTGAGAAAACCTTTTTATTGCTTATTTAGGAGTAATCCTAAATCTTTGATTAAAAAAAAAAAATCTTTATGAAGTGCATACTCGTCACAGAACGAAGATGTCATATTCCAAAAATCATGTATATTAATCAAGTATATTTTTTTTAAATTAAGAAAATCAGATTTTATGAGCGGCCATATCGTTTTAAATTTGGCCAAAATTCAAAGGCGATGATTCAATTCGACTACAGAGATTTTGTTTGCATTCAAAATTATTAAAACTTTTAATTGTTAAAAAATGGTAAAATTTTATATTCTTAAAAATTAAAAAAAAATTATTTGATCAATTTACGTGATTTTTGGAATATGACATCTTCGTTCCGTGACGAGTACTTACATCATAAAGATTCTTCTGTATTTTTGTTTTTTTTTAATAAGTGCAATTCTAAATAAGGACCACCTTTTTTTTTATTTTTGTTTTTACCTTCTAACATCGTTAAAAAAACAGGATCCGGACATTTTTTTTTGTTGTTGTTGCGTTTTCGTTTCAATATTCAGCAAACGCTTTTCTTCAACATAGTAACAAACTTTCTGCCATTTGATTGGTTAGTTCAACTCTCGTATCTCAAAATTGCCTCGGTTGACCTTTCGAGACGTCATCCCAGTCTGGGAAACTTCCAGCCCTCTTACATTTGTGATGTCTACAATATATTTTAATAGGGGAATATGCGCCAACAAGTATATTATTATAATTGTTATGTTCATTAGGCAAAAAAAAAAAAAACAACAACAAAAAACGTGGTGCTTATTCAAATTGGCACTCATGACGGCAATTTAAAAGTAAAGAAAATGCATAAAAATCTGTATAATGTACGTATTCGTTACGGAATGAAGATGTCATATTCCAGAAATCACGTAAATCGATGAAGTAGTTTTATTTTTAAACTGAGAAAATCAAAATTTGATTTTCAGCGATTTTACTACTAACCTGTATTAAATATAGAGGTTGATTTTTTTACCTCGATATTTTGATTTGAGTTGTCTCCCCCTTATTTATTTAATTGGATTTCATTATACCAGACGAAAACTCTATGACTCACTTACTTGTAAAATAGTCTCGAGGGCACACTCCACCTGACCGTTGGGGAAGCAACTCCATTTGGAGAAAAGAAAAACCTTTGACTTAAGTCTGACTCGGTTCCAAGCCAATGAATTCACACTGTGAAGAGACAAGTTACCATATTTAAGGTTGACTGCCCGAATGTTACTAATAGAAACCATCGGTTCCTGAGCATCTGCGTCTTAAATCAGAAACTTATGAATGATCAGAGTTTTGTAACTTTCAGTGATTAATTACCCTGTTATTTTTATACAATAAGCCTAGTTATCGACTTGTTATTCTTTTCTTTTGGTTTGAAATGACCTCTACTTTCCAGTGACGTCGACTTGAGAGACCAGGGCTCAACGGATTGCACACTCTATCGAAAACAACGTGGAGAGAGTGGCAGCTTGTCCGACCGGATCCTCTCTCAACAAATCTGGTGCCAACACTCGCTGGACATTGTTCAAAGAGAAAAGGGCACATTCATAAGGAACTGAAGATGCGGAAGAAATAAATAAATAAATTAATAAATGAAAATGAATAAATTAATAAATGAAAATTAATAAATAAATTAATTAATTAATAAATGAAAATAAATAAATAAATAAATAAATTAATAAATGAAAATTAATAAATAAATAAAATAATTAATAAATGTAATTAATAAATAAATAAATTAATAAATGAAATTAATAAATAAATAAATAAATTAATAAATGAAAATTAATAAATAAATAAAATAATTAATAAATGTAATTAATAAATAAATAAATAAATTAATAAATGAAAATTAATAAATAAATAAAATAATTAATAAATGTAATTAATAAATAAATAAATTAATAAATGAAATTAATAAATAAATAAATAAATTAATAAATGAAAATTAATAAATAAATAAATTAATTAATAAATGAAATTAATAAATAAATGAATAAATGAAAATTAATAAATAAATAAATTAATTAATAAATGAAAATTAATAAATAAATAAATTACTTAATAAATGAAAATTAATAAATAAATTAATAAATCAAAATTAATAAATAAATTAATAAATGAAAATTAATAAATAAATAAATTAATTAATAAGTGAAATTAATAAATAAATAAATAAATAAATGAAAATTAATGAATGAAAATAAATAAATAAATAAATAAATTAATAAATAAAAATTAATAAATAAATAAATTAATTAATAAATGAAAATTAATAAATAAAAAAATAAATGAATTAATAAATGAAAATTAATAAATAAATAAATAAATGAATTAATAAATGAAAATTAATAAATAAATAAATTAATTAATAAGTGAAATTAATAAATAAATAAATAAATAAATAAATGAAAATTAATGAATGAAAATTAATAAATAAATAAATAAATTAATAAATGAAAATTAATAAATAAATAAATTAATAAATAAATGAAAATTAATAAATAAATAAATGAATTAATAAATGAAAATTAATAAATAAATAAATAAATGAATTAATAAATGAAAATTAATAAATAAATAAATAAATTAATAAATGAAAATTAATAAATAAATAAATTAATTAATAAATGAAAATTAATAAATAAATAAATAAATTAATAAATGAAAATTAATAAATAAATAAATTAATTAATAAATGAAAATTAATAAATAAATAAATAAATTAATAAATGAAAATTAATAAATAAATAAATGAGAATTAATAAATGAAAATTAATAAATAAATGAATTAATAAATGAAATTAATAAATAAATAAATAAATTAATAAATGAAAATTAATAAATAAATAAATAAATAAATTAATAAATGCAAATTAATAAATAAATAAATAAATGAATTAATAAATGAAATTAATAAATAAATAAATAAATTAATAAATGAAAATTAATAAATAAATAAATAAATGAATTAATAAATGAAAATTAATAAATAAATAAATAAATGAATTAATAAATGAAAATTAATAAATAAATAAATAAATTAATAAATGAAAATTAATAAATAAATTAATTAATTAATAAATGAAAATTAATAAATAAATAAATGAGAATTAATAAATGAAAATTAATAAATAAATGAATTAATAAATGAAATTAATAAATAAATAAATAAATTAATAAATGAAAATTAATAAATAAATAAATAAATAAATTAATAAATGCAAATTGATAAATAAATAAATAAATTAATAAATGAAAATTAATAAATAAATAAATTAATTAATAAATGAAAATTAATAAATAAATAAATAAATGAATTAATAAATGAAAATTAATAAATAAATAAATGAATTAATAAATGAAAATTAATAAATAAATAAATAAATTAATAAATGAAAATTAATAAATAAATAAATAAATGAATTAATAAATGAAAATTAATAAATAAATAAATAAATTAATAAATGAAAATTAATAAATAAATAAATAAATGAATTAATAAATGAAAATTAATAAATAAATAAATAAATTAATAAATGAAAATTAATAAATAAATAAATAAATGAATTAATAAATGAAAATTAATAAATAAATAAATAAATGAATTAATAAATGAAAATTAATAAATAAATAAATAAATTAATAAATGAAAATTAATAAATAAATAAATAAATGAATTAATAAATGAAAATTAATAAATAAATAAATAAATTAATAAATGAAAATTAATAAATAAATAAATAAATGAATTAATAAATGAAAATTAATAAATAAATAAATGAGAATTAATAAATGAAAATTAATAAATAAATAAATAAATTAATAAATGAAAATTAATAAATAAATAAATAAATTAATAAATGAAAATTAATAAATAAATAAATAAATGAATTAATAAATGAAAATTAATAAATAAATAAATAAATTAATAAATGAAAATTAATAAATAAATAAATAAATGAATTAATAAATGAAAATTAATAAATAAATAAATAAATTAATAAATGAAAATTAATAAATAAATAAATAAATGAATTAATAAATGAAAATTAATAAATAAATAAATAAATTAATAAATGAAAATTAATAAATAAATAAATAAATGAATTAATAAATGAAAATTAATAAATAAATAAATAAATTAATAAATGAAAATTAATAAATAAATAAATGAGAATTAATAAATGAAAATTAATAAATAAATGAATAAATAAATTAATAAATGAAAATTAATAAATAAATAAATTAATTTATAAATGAAAATAAATAAATAAATTAATTAATTAATAAATGAAAATTAATAAATAAATAAATGAATTAATAAATGAAAATAAATAAATAAATAAATGAGAATTAATAAATGAAAATTAATAAATAAATGAATAAATAAATTAATAAATGAAAATTAATAAATAAATAAATTAATTTATAAATGAAAATAAATAAATAAATTAATTAATTAATAAATGAAAATTAATAAATAAATAAATTAATTAATAAATGAAAATAAATAAATAAATAAATGAGAATTAATAAATGAAAATTAATAAATAAATGAATAAATAGATTAATAAATGAAAATTAATAAATAAATGAATAAATAAATTAATAAATGAAAATTAATAAATAAATAAATGAAAATTAATAAATAAATAAATGAAAATTAATAAATAAATAAATGAATAAATGAAAATTAATAAATAAATAAATTAATTAATAAATGAAAATAAATAAATAAATAAATGAGAATTAATAAATAAATAAATAAATGAATGAATAAAAAATACAAAATACTCATCTAAAAAAGAATTCCAATTAATTGAATAAGAAAAAACAAAATGACATTAACAATCCAGACAAGCTTTGAATTGTAAAAGTTTGCAGATTAAGAACAGTTTCTTGTAAGTGTTGCAGATTAGCACACCCGGGGTATTTACGAATTATCTGATTCAGAAGATTATTATTATTATTATTATTATTATTATTATTATTATTATTATTATTATTATTATTATTATTGTGTAGATTGAATTAGATTTGTTTTAAAGAGAAAAGTGCAATTCAAGGACAAATGTGATTAAATGACGTTTTAGGAATTTAACTTGACTAGATTCTATAAACAATAAAAAGAAGGGGTTTTAGATAAATAAAACAAATATGTTTTAATAGAAAAGAATGTTAGAACATAAACAAAATACATAACGAAGGTAGATCATTCGATTTATGTCCTTGGTCAAGAGGAGTTAATGACGTAACAAGAGAGCTTGAAAGACACGATCAGTTATTCAAGAGTTGGGAGTCAAAGAATTAGAAGACATGGTCGGTAGTCAGAGGAAGAAAGATGGCGGTGAACAGTAATGGTTTCAAGCAGAGGTAAATGTGAATAGTAAAAAGCTAGAACCAACGTTACAGCTTTCCAATGGAGGAAACATCGGTAAATAAAGCTGCTGTAAATACCAGCAAGATTTTGAGTTGTATGAATCTTCATTTGCAGCTTTTCCGCCAAATCAAGATGAATCCAGATGGATAAGGTATGTTTCCCTATTGGCCACTCCAAAGAGAACTATTATTGTAAACCGTCTATCATAAACGTTTTATATCTTGTTTGTTATATTGCATATCCCTCCATAAACAAAGCAGAAATCAGCAGGAGTGGTAGTGACAATAATGGTGAACCAGGCATGTTTTCTCCATTGGCCGATGAAAAACCCCGGAGATTGTTATTTGTCCCTTAATGTTATGATTGTTATATGTCATGTTTAAACAATAACTAGACGATCAACAGACACATTCGGATGTAATGTTGCTGTTACCGTCGCAAATGGACAAACAAATAAAGCAAATAAATAAATAAAATCCGATTCAGTATTTTTTCTTTTTTCAACAAAAGTTTTTTATCACCGTTATTTTTGGCATCACCGTTATTTTTGGCATCACCATTATTTTTGGCATCACCATTATTTTCGGCATCACCATTATTTTTGGCATCACCGTTATTTTTGGCATAACCATTATTTTTGGCATCACCGTTATTTTTGGCATCACCGTTATTTTCGGCATCACCATTATTTTTGGCATCACCGTTATTTTTGGCATCACCATTATTTTTGGCATCACCGTTATTTTTGGCATCATCATTATTTTTGGCATCACCGTTATTTTTGGCATCACCGTTATTTTTGGCATCA
The DNA here is from genome assembly GCF_053919585.1 of Euprymna scolopes. Classification (NCBI taxonomy): domain Eukaryota; kingdom Metazoa; phylum Mollusca; class Cephalopoda; order Sepiida; family Sepiolidae; genus Euprymna; species Euprymna scolopes. The sequence continues at coordinate 126,718,214 of NC_136499.1, read as the reverse complement.
CCATTATTTTTGGCATCACCGTTATTTTCGATATCACCATTATTTTTGGCATCACCGTTATTTTTGGCATCACCGTTATTTTTGGCATCACCATTATTTTTGGCATCACCGTTATTTTTGGCATCACCGTTATTTTTGGCATCACCATTATTTTTGGCATCACCGTTATTTTTGGCATCATCATTATTTTTGGCATCACCGTTATTTTTGGCATCACCGTTATTTTTGGCATCACCATTATTTTTGGCATCACCGTTATTTTCGATATCACCATTATTTTCGGCATCACCATTATTTTTGGCATCACCGTTATTTTTGGCATCACCATTATTTTTGGCATCACCGTTATTTTTGGCATCACCGTTATTTTTGGCATCACCATTATTTTTGGCATCACCGTTATTTTTGGCATCATCATTATTTTTGGCATCACCGTTATTTTTGGCATCACCGTTATTTTTGGCATCACCATTATTTTTGGCATCACCGTTATTTTCGATATCACCATTATTTTCGGCATCACCATTATTTTTGGCATCACCGTTATTTTTGGCATCACCATTATTTTTGGCATCACCGTTATTTTTGGCATCACCGTTATTTTCGGAATCACCATTATTTTTGGCATCACCATTATTTTTGGCATCACCGTTATTTTTGGCATCACCGTTATTTTCGGAATCACCATTATTTTTGGCATCACCGTTATTTTTGGCATCACCATTATTTTTGGCATCACCGTTATTTTCGATATCACCATTATTTTCGGCATCACCATTATTTTTGGCATCACCGTTATTTTTGGCATCACCATTATTTTTGGCATCACCGTTATTTTTGGCATCACCGTTATTTTCGGAATCACCATTATTTTTGGCATCACCGTTATTTTTGGCATCACCGTTATTTTCGGAATCACCATTATTTTTGGCATCACCGTTATTTTTGGCATCACCGTTATTTTCGGAATCACCATTATTTTTGGCATCACCGTTATTTTTGGCATCACCGTTATTTTCGGAATCACCATTATTTTTGGCATCACCATTATTTTTGGCATCACCGTTATTTTTGGCATCACCATTATTTTTGGCATCACCGTTATTTTTGGCATCACCGTTATTTTCGGAATCACCATTATTTTTGGCATCACCATTATTTTTGGCATCACCGTTATTTTCGGAATCACCATTATTTTTGGCATCACCGTTATTTTCGGAATCACCATTATTTTTGGCATCACCATTATTTTTGGCATCACCGTTATTTTCGGAATCACCATTATTTTTGGCATCACCGTTATTTTTGGCATCACCATTATTTTCGGAATCACCATTATTTTCGGCATCACCATTATTTTCGGAATCACCGTTATTTTTGGCATCACCATTATTTTTGGCATCACCGTTATTTTCGGAATCACCATTATTTTTGGCATCACCATTATTTTTGGCATCACCATTATTTTCGGCATCACCATTATTTTCGGCATCACCATTATTTTCGGCATCACCGTTATTTTTGGCATCACCATTATTTTTGGCATCACCGTTATTTTTGGCATCATCATTATTTTTGGCATCACCGTTATTTTCGGAATCACCATTATTTTTGGCATCACCATTATTTTCGGAATCACCATTATTTTTGGCATCACCATTATTTTCGGCATCACCGTTATTTTCGGAATCACCATTATTTTTGGCATCACCGTTATTTTTGGCATCACCGTTATTTTCGGAATCACCATTATTTTTGGCATCACCGTTATTTTTGGCATCACCGTTATTTTCGGAATCACCATTATTTTTGGCATCACCATTATTTTTGGCATCACCATTATTTTTGGCATCACCATTATTTTTGGCATCACCGTTATTTTTGGCATCACCATTATTTTTGGCATCACCGTTATTTTTGGCATCACCGTTATTTTCGGAATCACCATTATTTTTGGCATCACCGTTATTTGTGGCATCACCATTATTTTTGGCATCACCGTTATTTTTGGCATCACCGTTATTTTCGGAATCACCATTATTTTTGGCATCACCGTTATTTTTGGCATCACCATTATTTTTGGCATCACCATTATTTTTGGCATCACCGTTATTTTTGGCATCACCGTTATTTTTGGCATCACCATTATTTTTGGCATCACCATTATTTTCGGAATCACCATTATTTTTGGCATCACCGTTATTTTTGGCATCACCGTTATTTTTGGCATCACCATTATTTTTGGCATCACCATTATTTTTGGCATCACCGTTATTTTTGGCATCACCGTTATTTTCGGAATCACCATTATTTTTGGCATCACCGTTATTTTTGGCATCACCATTATTTTTGGCATCACCATTATTTTTGGCATCACCGTTATTTTTGGCATCACCGTTATTTTTGGCATCACCGTTATTTTCGGAATCACCATTATTTTTGGCATCACCGTTATTTTTGGCATCACCGTTATTTTCGGAATCACCATTATTTTTGGCATCACCATTATTTTTGGCATCACCATTATTTTTGGCATCACCATTATTTTTGGCATCACCATTATTTTTGGCATCACCATTATTTTTGGCATCACCGTTATTTTTGGCATCACCGTTATTTTTGGCATCACCATTATTTTTGGCATCACCGTTATTTTTGGCATCACCGTTATTTTCGGAATCACCATTATTTTTGGCATCACCATTATTTTTGGCATCACCATTATTTTTGGCATCACCATTATTTTTGGCATCACCATTATTTTTGGCATCACCATTATTTTTGGCATCACCGTTATTTTTGGCATCACCGTTATTTTTGGCATCACCATTATTTTTGGCATCACCGTTATTTTTGGCATCACCGTTATTTTCGGAATCACCATTATTTTTGGCATCACCATTATTTTTGGCATCACCATTATTTTTGGCATCACCATTATTTTTGGCATCACCGTTTTTTTTGGCATCACCATTATTTTTGGCATCACCGTTATTTTTGGCATCACCGTTATTTTTGGAATCACCATTATTTTTGGCATCACCGTTATTTTTGGCATCACCATTATTTTTGGCATCACCGTTATTTTTGGCATCACCGTTATTTTCGGAATCACCATTATTTTTGGCATCACCGTTATTTTTGGCATCACCATTATTTTTGGCATCACCATTATTTTTGGCATCACCGTTATTTTTGGCATCACCGTTATTTTTGGCATCACCGTTATTTTTGGCATCACCATTATTTTTGGCATCACCGTTATTTTTGGCATCACCGTTATTTTTGGCATCACCGTTATTTTTGGCATCACCATTATTTTTGGCATCACCGTTATTTTTGGCATCACCGTTATTTTTGGCATCACCGTTATTTTTGGCATCACCATTATTTTTGGCATCACCATTATTTTTGGCATCACCGTTATTTTTGGCATCACCGTTATTTTTGGCATCACCGTTATTTTTGGCATCACCATTATTTTTGGCATCACCGTTATTTTTGGCATCACCGTTATTTTTGGCATCACCATTATTTTTGGCATCACCGTTATTTTTGGCATCACCGTTATTTTTGGCATCACCATTATTTTTGGCATCACCGTTATTTTTGGTATCACCATTATTTTTGGCATCACCATTATTTTTGGCATCACCGTTATTTTTGACATCACCGTTATTTTCGGAATCACCATTATTTTTGGCATCACCGTTATTTTTGGCATCACCGTTATTTTTGGCATCACCGTTATTTTTGGCATCGCCGTTATTTTTGGCATCACCATTATTTTCGGCATCACCATTATTTTTGGCATCACCGTTATTTTTGGCATCACCATTATTTTCGGAATCACCGTTATTTTTGGCATCACCATTATTTTTGGCATCACCGTTATTTTCGGAATCACCATTATTTTTGGCATCACCATTATTTTCGGCATCACCATTATTTTCGGCATCACCATTATTTTCGGCATCACCGTTATTTTTGGCATCACCATTATTTTTGGCATCACCGTTATTTTTGGCATCATCATTATTTTTGGCATCACCGTTATTTTCGGAATCACCATTATTTTTGGCATCACCATTATTTTCGGAATCACCATTATTTTTGGCATCACCATTATTTTCGGCATCACCGTTATTTTCGGAATCACCATTATTTTTGGCATCACCGTTATTTTTGGCATCACCGTTATTTTCGGAATCACCATTATTTTTGGCATCACCGTTATTTTTGGCATCACCGTTATTTTCGGAATCACCATTATTTTTGGCATCACCATTATTTTTGGCATCACCATTATTTTTGGCATCACCATTATTTTTGGCATCACCATTATTTTTGGCATCACCATTATTTTTGGCATCACCGTTATTTTCGGAATCACCATTATTTTTGGCATCACCGTTATTTTTGGCATCACCGTTATTTTCGGAATCACCATTATTTTTGGCATCACCATTATTTTTGGCATCACCATTATTTTTGGCATCACCATTATTTTTGGCATCACCATTATTTTTGGCATCACCATTATTTTTGGCATCACCGTTATTTTTGGCATCACCGTTATTTTTGGCATCACCATTATTTTTGGCATCACCGTTATTTTTGGCATCACCGTTATTTTCGGAATCACCATTATTTTTGGCATCACCATTATTTTTGGCATCACCATTATTTTTGGCATCACCATTATTTTTGGCATCACCGTTATTTTTGGCATCACCATTATTTTTGGCATCACCGTTATTTTTGGCATCACCGTTATTTTCGGAATCACCATTATTTTTGGCATCACCGTTATTTTTGGCATCACCATTATTTTTGGCATCACCGTTATTTTTGGCATCACCGTTATTTTCGGAATCACCATTATTTTTGGCATCACCGTTATTTTTGGCATCACCATTATTTTTGGCATCACCATTATTTTTGGCATCACCGTTATTTTTGGCATCACCGTTATTTTTGGCATCACCGTTATTTTTGGCATCACCATTATTTTTGGCATCACCGTTATTTTTGGCATCACCGTTATTTTTGGCATCACCGTTATTTTTGGCATCACCATTATTTTTGGCATCACCGTTATTTTTGGCATCACCGTTATTTTTGGCATCACCGTTATTTTTGGCATCACCATTATTTTTGGCATCACCATTATTTTTGGCATCACCGTTATTTTTGGCATCACCGTTATTTTTGGCATCACCGTTATTTTTGGCATCACCGTTATTTTTGGCATCACCGTTATTTTTGGCATCACCATTATTTTTGGCATCACCGTTATTTTTGGCATCACCGTTATTTTTGGCATCACCATTATTTTTGGCATCACCGTTATTTTTGGTATCACCATTATTTTTGGCATCACCATTATTTTTGGCATCACCGTTATTTTTGACATCACCGTTATTTTCGGAATCACCATTATTTTTGGCATCACCGTTATTTTTGGCATCACCGTTATTTTTGGCATCACCGTTATTTTTGGCATCGCCGTTATTTTTGGCATCACCATTATTTTCGGCATCACCATTATTTTTGGCATCACCGTTATTTTTGGCATCACCATTATTTTCGGCATCACCATTATTTTCGGCATCACCATTATTTTCGGCATCACCATTATTTTCGGCATCACCGTTATTTTTGGCATCACCATTATTTTTGGCATCACCATTATTTTTGGCATCACCGTTATTTTTGGCATCACCATTATTTTTGGCATCACCGTTATTTTCGATATCACCATTATTTTTGGCATCACCGTTATTTTTGGCATCACCATTATTTTCGGCATCACCATTATTTTCGGCATCACCGTTATTTTTGGCATCACCATTATTTTTGGCATCACCGTTATTTTTGGCATCACCATTATTTTTGGCATCACCGTTATTTTTGGCATCACCATTATTTTCGGCATCACCATTATTTTCGACATCACCATTATTTTTGGCATCACCGTTATTTTTGGCATCACCATTATTTTCGGCATCACCATTATTTTCGGCATCACCATTATTTTTGGCATCACCGTTATTTTTGGCATCACCGTTATTTTTGGCATCACCATTATTTTCGGCATCACCATTATTTTCGGCATCACCATTATTTTTGGCATCACCGTTATTTTTGGCATCACCATTATTTTTGGCATCACCATTATTTTTGGCATCACCATTATTTTCGGCATCACCATTATTTTTGGCATCACCGTTATTTTTGGCATCACCATTATTTTTGGCATCACCATTATTTTTGGCATCACCGTTATTTTTGGCATCACCATTATTTTCGGCATCACCATTATTTTCGACATCACCATTATTTTTGGCATCACCATTATTTTTGGCATCACCATTATTTTTGGCATCACCATTATTTTTGGCATCACCGTTATTTTTGGCATCACCGTTATTTTTGGCATCACCATTATTTTCGGCATCACCATTATTTTTGGCATCACCATTATTTTTGGCATCACCATTATTTTTGGCATCACCGTTATTTTTGGCATCACCGTTATTTTTGGCATCACCGTTATTTTTGGCATCACCATTATTTTCGGCATCACCATTATTTTCGGCATCACCATTATTTTCGGCATCACCATTATTTTTGGCATCACCATTATTTTTGGCATCACCATTATTTTTGGCATCACCGTTATTTTTGGCATCACCATTATTTTCGACATCACCATTATTTTCGGCATCACCATTATTTTCAGCATCACCTTTATTTTTGCATCACCATTATTTTTGGCATCACCGTTATTTTTGGCATCACCATTATTTTCGGCATCACCATTATTTTCGGCATCACCATTATTTTCGGCATCACCGTTATTTTTGGCATCACCATTATTTTCGGCATCACCATTATTTTTGGCATCACCATTATTTTCGACATCACCATTATTTTCGGCATCACCATTATTTTCAGCATCACCTTTATTTTTGCATCACCATTATTTTTGGCATCACCGTTATTTTCGGCATCACCATTATTTTCGGCATCACCATTATTTTCGGCATCACCATTATTTTCGGCATCACCATTATTTTCGGAATCACCATTATTTTCGGCATCACCATTATTTTCGACATCACCATTATTTTCGGCATCACCGTTATTTTTGGCATCACCATTATTTTTGGCATCACCATTATTTTTGGCATCACCATTATTTTCGACATCACCATTAGTTTCGGCATCACCATTATTTTCGACATCACCATTATTTTCGACATCACCATTATTTTCGGCATCACCGTTATTTTTGGCATCACCATTATTTTTGGCATCACCATTATTTTTGGCATCACCATTATTTTCGGCATCACCATTATTTTTGGCATCACCGTTATTTTTGGCATCACCATTATTTTTGGCATCACCGTTATTTTTGGCATCACCATTATTTGTGGCATCACCGTTTTTTTTGGCATCACCATTATTTTCGGCATCACCATTATTTTCGACATCACCATTATTTTTGGCATCACCATTATTTTTGGCATCACCATTATTTTCGGCATCACCATTATTTTCGACATCACCATTATTTTTGGCATCACCGTTATTTTTGGCATCACCATTATTTTTGGCATCACCATTATTTTTGGCATCACCATTATTTTCGACATCACCATTATTTTCGGCATCACCATTATTTTCAGCATCACCTTTATTTTTGCATCACCATTATTTTTGGCATCACCGTTATTTTTGGCATCACCATTATTTTCGGCATCACCATTATTTTCGGCATCACCATTATTTTCGGCATCACCGTTATTTTTGGCATCACCATTATTTTCGGCATCACCATTATTTTCAGCATCACCATTATTTTCGGCATCACCATTATTTTCGGCATCACCATTATTTTCGACATCATCATTATTTTTGGCATCACCATTATTTTCGGCATCACCGTTATTTTTGGCATCACCATTATTTTCGGCATCACCATTATTTTTGGCATCACCATTATTTTTGGCATCACCATTATTTTCGACATCACCATTAGTTTCGGCATCACCATTATTTTCGACATCACCATTATTTTCGACATCACCATTATTTTCGGCAGCACCGTTATTTTCAGCATCACCATTATTTTCGGCATCACCATTATTTTCGACATCATCATTATTTTCGGCATCACCATTATTTTCGGCATCACCGTTATTTTTGGCATCACCATTATTTTTGGCATCACCATTATTTTTGACATCACCATTATTTTTGGCATCACCATTATTTTCGGCATCACCATTATTTTCGGCATCACCATTATTTTTGGCATCACCATTATTTTTGGCATCACCATTATTTTCGGCATCACCATTATTTCCGGCAACACTGAAAAAAGTCTCTCATTATCACATGTTCATTTTAGCCGAATCTTGTAATGGTTATGATATACTATTAATCATTAAAAATCGTAAAAAAAAAATTATATATATATATATATATGATTGTTGAGCTGGATTAAATCCGACGATATGAAATAAAATGGAGGTGGAAGGACCTTGATACTCAACGTTTCGCCCGATCTATGCGGGCTTCTTCAAGAGGGATGACCATCCCTCTTGAAGAAGCCCGCATAGATCGGGCGAAACGTTGAGTATCCAGGTCCTTCCACCTCCATTTTATTTCATATATATATATATATATATATATATATATATATATATATATATATATATACTAGTGGGATGGCGCCCAGCTTTGCTCGGTCATAAAATACGCTTAAATATGATATTTCAAAAGTAAAAACAAAGTATTTAGGTGTCATCAGGTGTTACATGATAAGGGCTGTCCCCTTTTCATGTAAGTATAAAAATAGGGAATTAGTTAAATGTAAAAATGAAATAGAATAGACGAAATTCGAACCTCGTAATTTAAGTTTAGAAATAGATTACGAGAGAGAATTAGCAAATGGAATGTAAAAACAAACCATTGTTTAGCCTAGAGATAAAATAGTTTTAAGAAAAGGAATGTGCATTGTCAATTCTCTTATGAAATTGAATTGAGGAATGCAACTAGAGGATAATTTAATAAACATGTTTTTAACATATTGGAAATATAGGTTACTGGAAATATAGGTTAAAATTCCTTTTGTAAACAAAGGAAAATGTTTTGGACATGCATTTTCAGAACACATGAAAGAAGACACATCTTTTAACATGGGTATGACGTCATGGAAAATGGGAAGTTCTCGATATAGTTAGAAACTTTAGAGTTTAGCGGAGGGAGTCTGAGGACGACAGACGACAGTCTGGAGTCCAGAGATAGACAGTCGAACGTCTGGAAGCGAGACGGTCACCTTTGAAACATAGAATGTAAAACTTTGAATTCCTGACTAAGAAAACCACCGACCGGTCGAAGAAGAAATAAACCCATCATGTGTTTTTATAAACGTCGTCTTTGTGTTGTAATTCTACCAAAAGGTAAAGTGAAATTGTCATTATATGTCTTATATATCCTGTGTTTTAAAATGTCTTCACATACACAATGTCTCTACATCTCATATCTACAATGTGAACACTAAGACTGTCTCAACACTGTCTCCTCACTCTAAGAGCTTCTACTACACTTCTAAGTATGAACATTTTATATATATGAATCTCTTCATAACACGAACACAGAACGCAACATCTCTTTTAATAAGACTCTCTAAGACTCACTTTTAATAAGAGTTCCTAACAACGAACAATAACAACAGGAATGATAATAATAATAATAATAATAATAATAATAATAATAGTAATAATAATAATGAAAATAATAATAATAATAATAATAATAATAATAGTAATAATAATAATGAAAATAATAATAATAATAATAATAATAATAATAATAATAATAATAATAAAATTAATAATAATAATGAAACCCCTATATAACACTAGAATCGAAATCGAAAGCAAAAATGTAGGAATTATTTTATGTCAAGATGGGAATTTTATCTAACATGTTTGATACTCTCTGCTGAAGGCAAGTGCGCAGTACAATGGGGAAAGACGTGGCTGGTTACTTTCAACGCATCTAAAATCAAGCTTCTGTCCTTACATCATCAATGCTCTGATGTCCATCTGGCATCAATTGAAATGAATGGCTCTCGTTTTGGGGAGGCTTCATGTTTTGATAAGCTTCTGGGCCTGACCTTTACTCCCGATCTGAAATGGAACACGTATATCAAATCCGTTGCTAAGGTCGCTGGGAAAATGGTAGGATCCTTCTACTGCTCCAGTAGATTTCTCTCTCCTGATGCAATTCTCTATCTATATAAAAGCCAGGTACGGCCAACGATGGAGTACTGTTGTCACGTGTGAGCAGGAGCTGCTAGAAACTGCTTATCCTGCCTTGACAGTGTTCAAAAAGATTTCATAGCTTAGTGGGGGGATGCCCTTTTCTCTTCCCTGGAACCTCTTTCCTACAGAAGAGATGTTGCGAGCCTGTCTCTGCTTTATAATTATTTCCGTGACAGGTGCTCGTCTGAGCTTCAATCTATGGTCCCCCCTCGACAAACGTTCATGAAAAACACTCGTCTCACCAGAACCACCACCAATAGTTTCCCCCACTGTTTATCTGTGCCTAAACCTAAACGTAGATTCCATGAGCAGAGCTTCTTTCTTAGAACTGCACGCTTATGGAACTCTCTTTCTTTGACCTGCCTCCCAGGTGACTACAATCTGATTGTCTTCAAATCCAATATAAACAAGTTCTTGATGAACCGTACCCCTATATAATCCAACTTACAAAAATCCCAATACCTATGTTAAAAACGCTATAATCACATTGACTAATGTATAGCCATTAACCCTTATCCTCAAGTGGCCTCCGGGCCTTGATAAGTGGTGATTCTTTTGTAAAAAAAAAAAATAAGACAGTCACAAAACAACAAACTACCTGTAAAATTCAAGATAAACTATTATCGCAAAATAGTGTGCCCAGCTTGCGTCCAACTTTGGAGCTGATAGTTTGCTTCAATGAAGCAGTAGTTAGAGTCCTTTTATAATCCGCGTGCTGTTGTGGTCTGTTGCAGGGAAGGATGTAGTTAGCCGTGTTCCCTTGGGCCTCATGGCCCTAAAAAATTGGTAACAATGCAAACAGGCTGAATACCGAAGATGAAAAGTTCACAATGATAAGAAAAGTCCGTAATGTGGTTGAAGACATTGAGCCTAATTCGTAGGTTTTTACAAATATTCTATACTTCATCCACGGCTGAGAGCTGAAGCATAGAAGATACTAATGTTATCGCCGAAGTCTCCTTTTTAGAAGACATAATAAAAATGAGTCCTTCCTCCTTTGCTGGTCTGGAACAAGCTGAAAAATCTGAAAAGGAAATGGAAATTGGCGCCAAGGCACGTGACATGTCTGGTTAGATTCAACCAATCAAATTGATCGATACAATGGCAGTTAGGGCTTGCATAGTGACTGAAAAATTTCTTGCATAACTTGGCCACGTTTCTCTTTCTTTCCCACCGCACGCCGGACAATTCTCGTCTGCGACGTCACACATCCATTTCCGTCGTCGTCGTTTTCTTTCTCTCGGACCTCACGCTGGCATTAGCCAGCCATTTCTCGCCTGCGACTTTACACACCCGTTTTCTTTCTATGTCGTTTTCTTTCTTCCTTTCTTTCTTTCTTTCTTTCTCTCGTGAGCACATGTTGCACTTTTTCTCCCTTTTTCTTCCTCTTCTCGCGCACACTTCCTAATTCGCATAGACACGTTTTTCTGCTACTGCTGCTGCTGCTAATCTCTTCGCATGCTGACCGTCCTTCGCTGCTGCTGCTGATACTTTCCACACGCTCACACGCATATCTAGACGATCGAATATATATACAGATCAATAAACACATTATATATATATATATATATATATATATATATATATATATATATATATATATATATATATATATATATGTAAGTTTAGTGAAGGTTTTCAAGAGCTTAGCTAGGCCTACAAAACTTAAGACATTTATCTTCCTCGTTAATAATTGCTTTCTTTCTCTGTATGCTAACACATTGCAGTTCTTTTATTTCTTTTTTTATGGCGGCTTCAAAATAACCAAATGTTTTTAGACCAACCAGAAAAAATGTTAATTATTATTTTTTTTTTTTTTAAACATCAGAAATACGACACCACCACATATACACCCCTTCATGTCATACAGAAGCCCCCGACAATATTACGCCGTAACGTCATTTCGCTCACGGTTCGGTATTTGCATATAGCTGTCAAGACTATGTTACATTTGTTTGGGGCGAAAAAGAGTAAAAAAAAAAAAGAAAAAAAAATGTTTGAGCAAAGAAGAAGATTTCGCATGAAAATCAATGAAATTCTAAAACGGATCTTCTTCCCAGACTACATTTTTCTCTCATTCTAAACTTATAGCTTTTTTTTTTTTTCACCAACGCTGACATCTCTATAACTGACGATACCCATCAGCTGTTAAGTCACTCCTAACCTTGACCTCGGAATCTCGTGACGTAATTAGCACATTCAATGAGGTCAGCACATAAGCTCATCAAGTGCCTCTGTATTCTCGTTTTATTTTAATTTTTTTTTTTAATCTTAGCTTTGAAAATATACCATTTATGATGCAAAAGAGTTTGTTGCGTAAAAGTATTTCTCATTTTTGCGTTTCGTTTTTTTTTTTTAATTTTTAAATAAAAAAAAGCAAGAAAATAGGATGTAGCAAAAACAAATGGAACCTTTTTCTTCCTCGAATCACTGCCTCCCCCCCCCCGTGCTATTTGGCCACATATTGACCAATCAGAGGTACGATGCATTGATCCTTCCTATCCCCTAAGGAAATCGGCCAGCATCCGGTTTGAGGAAGAACAACTCGTCCTACTGAGAGAGACACCAAACAGAACGGACCTCCCTTTCCTTCTCTCTCCCCACCTCGGTGATTTCTAACGGTATCGACGATTCCACGGGAAATAACTACCGCGATAGCACCAGGTAGCCGGAGTCCAGCTTTTGACAAGGAACATATCACATTCTCCTTAATAAACCTTTTTGTGTTACATTTTATGAAGTTGTTGCGTTCGTCATTTCAGAAGCTTGTATTGAATTATTTATTTCATTAGGTTGTGCCCTAAAAACATTCTAAACCTTAAACAAGAAACGCTTTTAAAGTAAAATTCGATCTGACAAAAAAATAGTTCCAATCAAACTGACACTTTTTTGTCGGCAGTTCAAAGTAAAGAAAATACTGCAAGATCTATGTAACTGTTACAGTACGAAGTGTCATTTTGTTGCTAAGCGGGTTTGTCAGGGATATGTCTGTCGAGGGGGCACAAGTGCAACGAGTTCATCAGGGCACATTACGCTAAGATATCTGTAAAACAGGCACAGAGATGCAACAGTGTGGCGATGGGACAGGGGTTGGAGGTTAGTTGACAGAGTGGGACCTTTTAGATTGAAATCTCTTTTTTTAGACCCTATCCAAGAGGGAGAGGCTAGTGGTAGACACACCAGCCGAGATGTGGCAACAATACGCCATGCATGGGCGAATGGTTGCTTTATAGAGGTACAGGATAATCTTGGGTGTGAGTGGTCTTCTAGCTCGATAGAGGGAACCCACCTTCTTTGCAGCAGCCTTTGCAATGTTCTCAATGTATTTGTTTCAGTTCATATTGCCTGTGAATGTTAAGCCGAGGAGTTTGAAGGAAGAATTCTCAAGTAGGGTATTATTTGTTATGGATATCAGTGGTTGGAGAGGTTCTTGTAATTGTTAAATACTGAAGAACTCAGATTTTTCGGCAAATGTTTAGATAAAAAAAAAAAGAAAATGAGATTCTACTTTTTTTAGGTGATTATGTATGAAGGTCAGAAAGAAAAGAAAAATGATTTTAGAATTTAATGTGAATGAGGTGGTCAGATTCGTATATAAATTAAATGTAACCCACCCACCCACCCATCTGCAGGCCATTCTAACTGTTTAGAGTAGTTAATTAAAAAAAATAGTTTGCTACTAATCCTAAGTTCGACTGGCAAAGTCTTAAAGCAACATATAGAACCTCCTCTCCTACAAAACAATGCACAGAATGTATCGTCTGTAACAAAATCAAAAGATTATTTTAACTGTTTCAAAACTGTTTCAAAACTGTTTCAAAACGTATACATGATTTAGAATGGGAAGGGGAGGGGCATTCTGAATTCGTGAATAACGGTTTTTCTTCTTTCCATCAAGTATTTTTCAGAATGTAATCGCCTAAAAAAATGTAGAATCTCATAGTCATAGGTCGATTCCAATATTTTTCCCGGTTCCAATCAAATTACCGATTCCATACTAAATTCCTGATTCCAATACAATTACCAATTCCGATTCCGATTCTATCTGTATAAAAGCCAAGTACGTCCAAGGATGGAGTACTGCTGCCACATCTGGGCAGGAGCTGCTAAAAACAGCCTATCCTGCCTTGACAGAGTACAAAATAGACTTCGTGGCTTAGTGGGGGATGCCCTTTTCTCTTCCCTACAACCTCTCTCCCACAGAAGGGACGTTGCGAGGCTGTCTTTGTTTTATCGTTATTTCCATGGCAGGTGCTCGTCTGAGCTCCAATCCCTCGTCCCCCCCCTCGCCAATCTTTCACGGGAAACACCCATCTGGCTGAAACTACTGTCAATAATTTTCCCCACTTTCTATCTGTGCCTAAATCCAAACGTAGATTCCATGAGCAAAGCTTCTTTCTTAGAACTGCACGCCAGTGGAACTCTCTGCCGCTTGCCTGTTTCCCACCTGACTACAACTTGGACGTCTTCAAGTCCAACATAAACAAACTCCTGACAAACCGCCCCCTTAAGTAAGACACTCTTATCAAAACCCCCAATACTAATGATTACTACAATACTATCTCATTGATTACTGTACACGCAATAACCCTTATCCTTGAGTGGCCTTCGGGCCTTGATAAGTGGTGACCCCCATGTAAAAAAAAAAAAAAGATTCATAAATCTCTAGATTTTGAATTATAAACTTGTTACTTTTCTCGATCACTGAAAGAACACGTGTTAAAGGTACAGGTGTTTTATTTGACTCAAACATGAAAACACACCTGTGGGAGGAGATGATGCACATTTCCTTTTCTTCTACACAATGGTTCTCTCTCTCTCTCTCTCTCCCTCTATATCTCTCTCTCCCTCTATATATCTCTCTGTCTCATTTATGCCTGTTTCTCCCTCTCTGCCCTCTCTTTGCTTCTGTCTTTTCTCTCTTTCTCTTTCTATGTCTGCCTCTCTCTCTCTCCCTCTCCCCTCTCTCTCTCTCTCTTCCTTTGCATACCTTTCTCTCGTTCTATTTCTCTATCTTCTGTCCCTGTCTTTGCTTGCACCTCTCTTGCTTCTCTCTATCTCTCTCTTTCTCTTTTTTTTTCGCTCTCTCTTCCTCTCTCTGTCTCTCTACAGGGTAGAACAGTAGAATTGTCACCTTAGAAAAGACGACATAATTCCATTTCCGTTTGATGAAAACCAGTTTTCTTTCTTTTTTTTTTTTTTTTGCAGACCATCTACTAGTTAACCAGTTGTGTTACAAATCCCAAGAGTGATAGGAGCTTTTCCTCCGAAATAAGATGGCAACAGAATGTCGCACCTGTTAAGAATTGCTTGTCGATATTAGAAACTAGAAGTTTGGCTGAGTGATATGGCTGGGAGAGAAGGAGAGACGCACAGAGAGACAGAGACAGGTATAGACAGAGGGAGGAACAGAAAGAGAGAGACAGAGGCAATACAGGGAGACACAGGGTGGAACGATAAAATTGTCTCCCTAAAGAAAACAACACTAAAACTTTTATTGAAAAAATCAATTCAGGTAAATCGATTATGTAATAGAGTTGACACCTATTCAATGTAGGTGCCTTCAATATTAATCATCGCCTCGATTTGGGTCCGGAACTGGGAGCATGCCTTTTCCACAAGCGGTGGCAGGAGTTCGGCGAATACTTGGCGACTTTGATGTTGTGGGAGGTCATGTTGGTGATGTTCCCGACATATGACCAAACGAAGTAGTCCATCGAGTTCAGGTCCAGGGAGTAAGGGGCTAGTAAGAGAAAGGTACAAAATCGTAGCACTCTGGGTCTCTTTGGACTTGTGGGTCGGCGCTGAGTCCTTTTGCTATACCCAGGGTCTGCCAGCAGCCACCTGATTGCACCAGGGGATCACCACACTCTTCAGCACATCCACGTATACTTTGGTGTTGACTTTCAAACCGACTTCGAAGATGTGAGGTGGCCCTCACTTGGAACCACACCAAAGACCATAACCGTGGCCGGAAAATTTGTTTTCATCACCCTAGACACGTCCCTGCTATTCGTGGCAATTCAGTGATGCATTTTGAGGGTGCTGGCAATGGTCCAGTTGTCATAACTTGAATCGGTAGAGAGCATGAGTTGTATAGCAGCACATCTCCGATATCGCTTGTTGAACATTGTGTCAGTTTCAGACATGATAGAAGGCTCCTATCGCTCTTGGGATTTGAACACAACTGGCCAACTAGTAGATGGTCTGCAACAAAAAAAAAGAAAAAAGAAAAAAGAAAAGAAAACCGGTTTTCATCAAACGGAAATGGAATCATGTCGTTTTTTCTAGCGTGACAATTCTATTGTTCCACGCTGTAGATACAGAGAGAGGAAGAGAGAGCGAAAAAAAATAGAAAGAGAGAGAGAGATAGAGAAAGATAGACAGAAGCAAGAGAGAGGAGCAGGCAAAGAGAGGGACAGAAGATAGACAAAGAGAACGAGAAAAAGGTATGCAGAGGAAGAGAGAGAGAGAGAGAGAGAGAGAGAGAGATAGTCTGGGAGGATATAATCAATGTTGAACCATTGTGTAGAAGAAAAGGAAATGTGGTTTCCTATTCCTTTTGCATTGAATTTCAGGATTCAAAGACCCCCCTTCCCAACCCACCTATCCTTCACCCTTACCCCCAAATTAAATTCATAGAAATTATTCACTTGATGAAACGCACCCATTAAAAAAAATATTTAATTAATTCTTTTCTTTTTGACGAATTAAAATAACATTCTAAAAATAGAACTGCTTCAACCTCATTTTTTTTTTCATCAATTGAGATTAAAAATTAATCGATCAAATCTTTCGAAAATTTATGAATCGCGACTTAAATAAAATACTCTACAATTCACAAATTCAATGAATCAAATTGAGGGGGGAGGGGAGACTTCAAACTAAGAAAATAAAATTCGTACCGTTCTTATCTTGATTTTTATTTGCACAAAATTTCGGCCGATTTAACTTCCGACTTTCTTCAGATTTATCTTGTTGAACTCGGGAATTTTTCTGTCAAACTCGGGAATCCTCACATAATTTCGAACAGAGCCTTTTATTTTGATCCCTGTGGATAATATGCTCGCGTTCTGTCAGTTAGGACTAAGTAATTCGTAATTATATTTTAAGTGTCGCGTTTCCTGTGAACGTTAGGCCAAGCAATTTGAAAGATGTACTCTAAGACAGGGAGTTACTGGCCATTGCTAATTGGTGGCAGCATTGAATGCGACCATCCATTTTTGTCGCCATTCCACTGCAGATTGGAGGTCATCCTCTAGTGTTTTTGCCATTTCTTTAGTTATGTGTTCATTTGTTTTCCTGTCATGCCTGTTGTAGAGTGTGGTGTCATCAGCATATATACCCATTTCAGAGGCTGTTTTGTCGGGGAGGTCATTAATAAATATTAGGAACAATACAGGTCCAAGGATAGACCCCTGTTCTTTTATTTATTTAACGTCGCTTTTCTCCCTTTTTTGGGGGATCATTTATTTTCTTATATTATATAAGCTCATTCTTCAATTCTCACGTTTCGAAGGGACAACTTTCTCCAGATTCTACCCTCGACAATCTTGTCTAATCACATGCTTTCAAATTTTCCTTGACCGGTCAATCTTTCTGCGATTTGAAGCATCTATGCTTTTAAAGCATAATATCCAGGAGAATAAACATCCCACACGACTATACCAGCGTCATTGATTCCTCATATCCCGCACCCTTATAGACAGACTGATTAAAGCCTTAGTGTTTTTGTCGACCTCGAAATCCGTGACGTCATGCGTCACGTGATTGACGTCTTTTTGTTTTACTTTGCTTCTAATCTATTTGACCTCATCTGACCTTAGCCAAATATCTCTTACTATTTTTCGTGAGGACTCGTTTATTTCTCAGACGTCTTGTCACTTCGACCAGTACTTAGTTCGACCTTTCCAAGATTAACACTAGCTGATGTATTTGCTATCCGACATAGGGCCATCCATTATATAACAATTTTTTTTTTTACATGGTGGTCATCACTTATCAAGGCCCAGAAGCCACTCAGGGATAAGGGTTATTGCAAGTACAGTACGTTAGTGTGGAGATTTCATGAAGTGGTTACTAAAGGGGGCGGTTCATTAGGAATTTGTTAACGTTGGACTTGAAGACATCCAAGTTGTAGTCAGGTGGGAAGCAGGCAGATGGAACAGAATTCCACAGGCGTGCAGTTCTAAGAAAGAAGTTTTGTTCATGGAATCCACGTTTTGATTTAGGCACAGATAAAGAGTGGGGGAAATTTTTCACAGTGGATTCAGCTAGACAGGTGTTTTTCGTGAAATATTTGAGGAGACTTGTTGTCACTCAGATTCCAAGAAAAAACACTGATTACGCTGGGTAAATGTAGTTTTTTTGGGTTTTTTTTTTTTTACAAAGGAGTCATCACTTATCAAGACCCAGAAGCCACTCAAGGATAAGGGTTAACGAGTGTACAGTAGTCAATGGGATAATATCATAGTAATCGTTAGTGTTGGAAATTTGGTAAATTGGATTATTTAAGGGAGGGTCCATCAAGAATTTGTTTTACGTTGAAAGCTACCAAATTGTAGTCAGCTGGAAAGCAGGAAAACAGAAGACAATTCCACAGGCGTGCAGTTCTAAGAAAGAAACTTTGTTCATGGAATCTATGTTTAGGTTTAGGCACAGATATAGAGTGGGAGGGAATTATTGATAGTGGTTTTGACAAGGCAAATGTTTTTCTCATAATATTAAAGTATAAAATTTGCTATTTTTTTTAAATTTTACTAGTGGTTTAAAATCAATTTATTATTTTATTATTACTACCAAAATCTAATAAAAACAGATATAAAATTCAGCAAATCTTCTAACTTGATGTGTTAGGTTTAGTAAGATTTCACATTTCAAATCCGTCTAATTATGCATCTATCATTACGTCACAGTTGGATGAGTATTTGATAACTGTAAAGTGCAGTAGATAGCTATTTCCGTGTGTAACAGAGTCACTGACGTGTGTTAACAGCAGCAGCAGCAGCAGCAACAACAGCAGCAGCTGCATGAGATGTATACAAATGACCAAACCGGTGTAGCATTCTACACCTTTTAATGGACCCAGCACGTTGTAGACTCCATCACAAGGAAACAAAAGAAAGGAAAAAATTCATTTATTTTTTTTTTTTACCAAAATCCTTTATATCAGGTATTTCCAATAACGCATTTTTTTCTAAATATTAAAACAGTTAATTTCTCCTTCTCCGGCCGCATGTGACTTTTCGTCCCTGCTATCACGTCACCCACGTGTCTCGAACACGTTCTTCATCTCGTCACATCTTGAACGCAACTGCTTCACCTTCTGTGACGTCACTTCACGCAGCTGGCTTAGTTATTTGCTTATCTGTATGCAGCTGCTGCAGTTGTTGTTGCTACCAGTATCAGCAGCTCTGCTACACCGGTCCGTTAGTTGATGTTATAATGGAGGAAAAGAAAGGAAAGATCGAGGCAGGGAAAAAAAAAAGAACTATGTGGCGAGGATCAGAAAAAGCGTGTGCTGGTGAGAGATGAGCATGTGACACCGTGATGACGTGAGAGACTTTTAAGCCTATGTCAGGATGGCAGGGTTTTGTTTAAAGTACATGTCAGACGGAATGAACTAAGAAACTTTTACAACAAAATGCAGTGCATTAGTGGAAAGTACCATGAATAAATGCTGAATCGAATTTCTTTACGTTTTTTTCTTTGCGACTCCGCATGTAACATGAAAATGTAAGAACAACATTGCACATGTACTATTCATGGGTTTGAGAACGGGAGAAAAACGAGTAGAAAGTTCCAGAATAGTTATCTGATGAGTTGCGTCGGATTATAAAAATTATAAATCTTTGCTGCTACTTTGGATTTATGATAATTGTTTGAAAAAACATATTTTTTATGAAATTCTGTAATAAATAATAATAAACTCATTTTACAGATTTTTCATAATTAACTATTATTATTATTATTATTATTATTATTATTATTATTATTATTATTATTATTATTATTATTTTATTATTTATTTATTATTATATTTATTATTATTATTATTATTATTTTTATTATTATTATTAATTATTATTATTATTATTATTTTATTATTTATTTATTATTATATTTATTATTATTATTATTATTATTTTATTATTGTTATTATTATTATTATTATTATTATTTTATTATTTATTTATTATTATATTTATTATTATTATTATTATTATTATTATTTTATTATTTATTTATTATTATATTTGTTATTATTATTATTATTTTTATTATTATTATTAATTATTATTATTATTATTATTATTTTATTATTTATTTATTATTATATTTATTATTATTATTATTATTATTATTTTATTATTTATTTATTATTATATTTATTATTATTATTATTATTTTTATTATTATTATTAATTATTATTATTATTATTTTATTATTTATTTATTATTATATTTATTATTATTATTATTATTTTATTATTGTTATTATTATTATTATTTTATTATTTATTTATTATTATATTTATTATTATTATTATTATTATTATTATTATTTTATTATTTATTTATTATTATATTTATTATTATTATTATTATTATTATTATTTTATTATTGTTATTATTTTTATTATTATTATTATTGTATTATTTATTATTATTATTATTATTATTATTTTATTATTTATTTATTATTATATTTATTATTATTATTATTATTTTTATTATTATTATTAATTATTATTATTATTATTATTTTATTATTTATTTATTATTATATTTATTATTATTATTATTTTATTATTGTTATTATTATTATTATTATTATTTTATTATTTATTTATTATAATATTTATTATTATTATTATTTTTATTATTATTAATTATTATAATTATTATTATTTTATTATTTATTTATTATTATATTTATTATTATTATTATTATTTTATTATTGTTATTATTATTATTATTATTTTATTATTAATTTATTATTATATTTATTATTATTATTATTATTATTATTAATTATTAATTATTATTATTATTATTTTATTATTTATTTATTATTATATTTATTATTATTATTATTTTATTATTGTTATTATAATTATTATTATTATTATTATTTTATTATTTATTTATTATTATATTTATTATTATTATTATTATTATTATTTTTATTATAATTAATAATTATTATTATTATTATTTTATTATATATTTATTATTATATTTATTATTATTATTATTTTATTATTGTTATTATTATTATTATTATTATTATTATTATTATTATTTTTATTATTATTATTTTTATTATTATTATTATTATTATTATTATTATTTTATTTATTTGTTATTATATTTATTATTATTATTATTATTATTATTATTATTATTAATTATTATTAATTATTATTATTATTATTATTATTATTATTATTTTATTATTTATTTATTATTATATTTATTATTATTATTATTTTTATTATTATTATTAATTATTATTATTATTATTATTATTTTATTATTTATTTATTATTATATTTATTATTATTATTATTATTTTATTATTGTTATTATTATTATTATTTTATTATTTATTTATTATTATATTAATTATTATATTTATTATTATTATTTTTATTATTATTATTAATTATTATTATTATTATTTTATTATTTATTTATTATTATATTTATTATTATTATTATTTTATTGTTATTATTATTATTATTATTATTATTTTATTATTATTATTTTTATTATTATTATTATTATTTTATTATTTATTTATTATTATATTATTATTATTATTATTATCATTATTATTAATTATTATTTTTATTATTATTATTTTACTATTTTTTTATTATTATATTTATTATTATTATTATTATTATTTTATTATTGTTATTATTATTATTATTATTATTTTTAATGTTATTATTATTTTTATTATTATTATTATTATTATTTTATTATTTATTTATTATTATATTTATTATTATTATTTTATTATTGTTATTATTATTATTTTTATTACTATTATTATTTTTTCATTACTTTTTTATTTTTATTATTATTATTATTTTATTATTATTGTTATTATTATTATTATTATTATTATTATTATTATTATTGGTGTTATTATTGTTATTATTATTGTTATTATTATTATTGTTAATATTATTATTGTTATTATTTTTGTTATTGTTATTATTGGTGTTATTATTGTTGTTAATATTATTATTTTTATTGTTGTTGTTGTTGTTGTTGTTGTGGTTGTTGTTGTTGTAAGCTATAAAAATAGTTTTAACTATTAGAGGAAAATCACTTCGGATTTTGTGACTAATGTGATTAGGAGAAAACCCTAACCCGACTCTTCAAAATAAATGTGATAGTTTTTACTTTTTTAATGCTGTACGTGTATCAGAATTTTTGTAGGAATTTTTGACACCCCTGACACGAAACTGCGAATAAAATATAAAAAAAACTCGTAATTTCTCATTTAAAAGTGGGTTGTTTATTTTCTTTATGGATTATACTTCCAAAATAAACTATTAAAGTTGTTTTAAAAGTAATAGTAATATTTTGTTTAAACTAATGAATTTTACGAACTGAATATTTTTCAATTTTTAAACTTTAAAAATCTATCAAAATTTTTCTATTGATTCTATTTTTACGGTATTTTCAGGGTCAATGTGAAATTTTATGCTCTTTCCAATAAACCGAATATAATATTTTAGACAAACGTTTTTTTTTTTATTCACGCCCCCCCCCCCGCATTTTCAAGTGTCTATTAAAAAGTAAATAATTAATTTACTCACCAAAGTTTTATATATCACAAATTGAAGAGAAAAGGTCAATAAATAATATATTCAAATTTAAAACAAAAAAAGTAGTGTTTTTTTAGAAATTTACCTGTAAAGTCCGAAGTTTAAAACCCTTTTTTTTTTTTTTAAAACACGTTTTTTTTTTTTTTTTTTTTTTTTTTTTTTTTTTAATGAAACCTTGGTCCTTGCTCCTTTAATTGAAAAAAAAATTAGGGCTTGAATTACATTTTTCGAGGAGTTATAAGCTTGGAAAGACGGGGTGGAATTATTCACTATTTTTCACGAAATTTCTGACACACCTAGAATGCTGTTGTATAAAGCACTTCGACCTTCTCATCGATTGCCATGGATCATCGATCAAAATATAATTTGTTTAATTTTTGAGAATGATATTTTGGAAACAATAGATAGATACCATTCTTTCTAAAAATTCTTAGGAATAAAAACGTTTATAGTTGTGAGTTTTAGATGAGAGTAAGTAGAAAAACAAAGTAGGAAAAAAACAAGAGTTTAGAAATGTTGATCTCTGACAGCTGACCAGTTAAGGTACACGGGTTCTTTGGCGAATGGCGTCACAGCCAGCTGATTTAGATCTTGAGTCAGTCTAAGTTTTGGAGCAGAATCGGACCGGTCAGTGGACAAGCCGGTCTGACGAATAAGCCTCGCCTTAGAAGCGATGGAGGAGATGTGTTCAAATAGCGTGCAGCTTTCCAAGCCAAGGATGGGTCGACCCCTCTCCCTCGACTGTGATGAATGTGTTAAAAAAAGGTATTGTGTCTTTTTTTAAACAGACTTTGTTTGTCATTGGCGTGTGTGTGTGTGTGTGTTTATATACACACATATATATATATGTATATATATATATATATATATATATATATATATATATATATATATATATATATATATATATTCAAGCGTTGTTATTCGGTCATATTCTTCTCAAGAGCTTTCTATCGTTGCATCCGATCGTCATCGGGAGTGGCTGTAACTAAATAAATAAAATATAAAATAAGAAAAAATAAAATTAAAAATAAAATAATTGACCCCCTATCCATCCTACACCCACCATTTATAACCAATAAAAATAAGAAATAGAATATAAGTACAGCTCAACAAAGAAAAGAATGACAACAACAACAACCACTCCTGACGACGATAGAAAGCACTTGAGAAGAATATGGCCGAACAACCACAACTGGGCGCCATAATATACAACATGCCAGCCGAAATACAAATATACAAATACACACACACACACACACACACACACACACACACACACACACACACACACACATGTGTGTGTGTATATATATATATTTCAGTATATATATATATATATATATATATATATATATATATATATATATTATTATATATATATTTTATTATACCATATTTCTTCAAACTGAAACATAATTATCAAAGTATATTTATGCAGATAGATATGAAAAATCTTTATTAAAGTTTGTGCCTATTTCCATTCTATGGAGGCCAGGCACGAACGCAGACCCCACAATTTTATTATACCATCCCTATTTAAGTTATGTACATCTATATCAAAAACACTTGTAAACTTTTTTTTTTAATTTTTAAATTTTTTATTTCCATACTTTGTGGACCAGGCGCGTACGCAGACCCCACAATTTTAATGAATCATCATTATGCCAGATCAAACATATCCATTCCTGTGTCTCGATACATCTTCTATCATCATATGTGATCAGTTTTCTATAATAGTCAACCATATAGGAGCCTATTTGTGACTAGACACACACACATACGTTCAGCTTTATATATAAGGTGAAAAGCTATAGCAAACATCTATATGAGTACTTTAACCATAGTTCCTGATTTCAAAAGCGAAAAATTAAAAGATACATCTAATTTAATAAAAACCCTTCAAAATTTGCTGACGAGGAGACCTTGTTTATTAAAAAACTATATGTAATAATTATTGTCCGTAGCTTGATGTCTACCACAATAAAAACACTGTTTTCCGAAACGATCGTACAAATAATTGATTTTGTTGTTGTTCCTTCTTATGAAACGGATTTTTAATTTAATTATAATTTGATTTTTAAATTTTAAATCATCAATCACATTACTATATATATATATATATATAACTTTTAGTTTCATATATATATATATATATATATATATATATATATATATATATATATATATGTTTTGTTTTGACAACAAACAATTTTACAGCAGATGAACATATAATGAGACACCAGGCATTCATATATACCCAGCCCACTCTATTCAGTACAATGTACATATCCAATTTGATGACGAACATTATACACTCTCGACTACATAACTTACGGTTAATTTTGTACCGTGAGTAAAGATGATATGACCCACAACATAACAATGCGTCCTATTTTTTCACTCAACCTGAATGGATTAGAGGGGATTGCAAATTGCATTGTTATGATGACTGAACTTATGCATTCATCACCTGAAAGATTAATCTCTCTGCTGCAGATATTGACGGTGAGAGACTCTAAGAAAGCAACTCCCTGTCATAGATGTACGTCAGAAGCAGAGGTCCGCCATTGAATTCCTCCATAGAGAAAAAAATGAACCAATCAACATTTACCAGCACCTATTGAACATTTACGAAGCCGATGCAGTTGATGTCAGCACAGTTAGGAGATGGGCTCATCGATTTCAGAGTGGTGACAGAGATGTGACAGAGACAAAGCGCACTCTGGACGTTTATGACCGAGGCATCAAAAGAGGCTGGCAAAAGTGCATTCAAAATGGTGATGACTATGTAGAAAAATAAATTCTCGAGCATAAAAGGTCATGCATTTAAATTGAACCACTTCCGTCTTTTTTTTCTTCAACGTTTTAGTTTTTGAGTTAAAAATAGGAAGACTTATTTTTTTGAACGAACTTTGTATATCCATTCATTTGTATCCCCAATTTGATCAGGAGGAAATTCAGAAAGTTTCTAAATTCCATCTGATCACTCTTAGTTTTAAAGCCTGCACACTACTACAAAGTGGTGATCCTGCGTGCAGTCTGAAGTGAACCTCAACACAATGGCTACCAGTAGCAAGCTCAATCGAACCATCCCACATAAGGAAGGAAGAGGTAACTCAAAAATGGATTCAAAAATGGATTTGAAGAGGACTCCATAGACTTACCAATCCAACAAATTTTTTAAAAATGTCCTAGATACCAGTAGACTCAAGCCCCAAAAGCCCTTCTACAACTCAAAAATCAAAATTTCGACCCAGTTGTGACATGGAAGGAAGAATGGAGACAACATTGAAGACCCAACTTTGTGCCTCCCAGGTTAGGTTACAAAACCGGATCAGAACAAGACACTGCAAAACTGTAATAAACAAACACACGTGGAGACAAATAAACTCCCAAATCTGCGCAAAGTGCAAGGAAGCCTCCCAGCACATAGACCACCTGATCCTACACTGTCCAGTCACCTGACTAGAAGGAGGCTATGCGGCAACTTATCTATAAATATAAAAGCGAAAATGTATGTATGTGTGTTCGCTTTTTCTGTATGTCTACAAAAGGCTTTTTTCAGAGAAGTGGTCACTCGCCTAACAACTTTTTAAAACTTTTTATATCACATGTAAATCGTAATATCTCAGAGTTGTCAACGGAGCTCGCCTGTCTATTTAATTTGCTCGACTTCGGGAAGATAAATATTCAACAGTTTTCGCTCGCCGCATGTAGATTAAGCCTTTTCCTATAATTAATTCTGGCGGCATTTTGTCCGGTTTCCCCCTACCCCCGTGTTCCGCAGTAAATGAAATGCTACTCTACAGTCAACAGTTGACCTCATTAAGTCATAAATTCAAACGTGTTTCCGTTGGTATGTTGCGGTGGTGCAATGGTTAACGTCGCACGTTTTTTTTTTCACACTTTAATTTACAATTTTGCCTCAAGGGTTCCTGTTCGATCCTCATACTTAGCTACCAAAACATTTTTTTTTATTTCAACCCCCCCCCCCCAAACCCAAAACCACACACACCTCCGGGTACCCCTCGCTAGTCTATCTGAAAACAATTTCTCAGACTGGCTAAAAAATAGCTTTATAGAGGTATAACCTATACGATGCTACTGCTACTATTAGTCATTCATTTCAGAACCATTTGAAGTATTAAATAACGATAAAATGTAACAGGGATTTCGTTAGTATTATAGACCATGGGTAAATTGGGAGGGGGGGGGTAAATAGAAAGACTGGAACATTGGAGTTATGTCCCCTTAAAAAAAAAAAAAAAAGACACACCCACACACACATATGGTGTCACCTGCTTTGGCAGGAGGATAAAAAGAGTGAAGTACTTGAATCAAGTATTTCAATTCGAAGAGAAGACCAGCTAGGGATAAATTAATGGTAAGCGGCTGTTGCTATAAAGCAACATGAATTGCAAATGTTATAAGAGACAGAAAGTGCTTGAAATTTTGTAACAATCTTATTTTTTTTTTAAATGGTCACTTTATTTTATGTGCACACAAAGTTAGAGTAAGATGTTCGTTCGTAGTTTTGGTATTAGGTTTATTCTGGAGAGAAACAGTTCAGAAATGAGAGAAAAAGACTTACTATTTTATTAATTATTGTTCCCATTTACTATCCTCCCCACGAGGTCAGAGTTTGACACAAGGTCGGTTATTAATGTGGGGGAAAAATCCAGCTCCTCAATATGGGGCACGCTGGATAGAAACAAAAATAAAAATTGTCATAGTCATACATGAAAGATTCCTCCTCCAGTGACCGAGGACAGAAAAGGTGAAGTGTAGCATCAGAACAGATACTACACTTTGATCTTGTTTATATAGTTTATTGTTCGAAAACATTACAATTAATGATGTTTCTGAATTTTTGAGATGAGGATTGGTTATTCGGATTAGTTGGATTCATCGGACTACTGTTCTCATCTTGAGTGTTATTTTCACAACGCTTTGGTTGATGTAACCTCCGATCTTCGTCAGGTGTATCTTGTTGAACTCAGGTCCTAAGTAATTCGCAATTGTATTTTTCGGTCACCCACACTGAAGACTAAACCTTCAGGAAAATTTCACAAAATTTTTCCGAATACTCTAACCACTGCGCCATGCGGACCTCTAACCAGTCATGCTTGATAGAACGGTGAAGTAAATAAAGGGCGCCACTCGAAATTTCGTCAAAATTCCCGAGTTCGACAGAAAAATTCCCGAGTTCGACAGAAAGATTCCCGAGTTCGACAGAAAGATTCTCGAGTTCGACAGAAAGATTCTCGAGTTCGACAGAAAGATTCTCGAGTTCGACAGAAAGATTCCCGAGTTCGACAGAAAGATTCTCGAGTTTGACAGAAAGATTCTCGAGTTCGACAGAAAGATTCTCGAGTTCGACAGAAAGATTCTCGAGTTCGACAGAAAGATTCCCAAGTTCGACAGAAAAATTCTCGAGTTCGACAGAAAGATTCTCGAGTTCGACAGAAAGATTCCCGAGTTCGACAGAAAGATTCTCGACTTTGACAGAAAGATTCTCGGGTTCGACAGAAAGATTCTCGAGTTCGGCAGAAAGATTCTCGAGTTCGACAGAAAGATTCTCGAGTTCGACAGAAAGATTCTCGAGTTCGACAGAAAGATTCCCGAGTTCGACAGAAAGATTCTCGAGTTCGACAGAAAGATTCCCGAGTTCGACAGAAAGATTCCCGAGTTCGACAGAAAGATTCCCGAGTTCAACAGAAAGATTCTCGAGTTCGACAGAAAGATTCTCGAGTTCGACAGAAAGATTCCCGAGTTCGACAGAAAGATTCCCGAGTTCAACAGAAAGATTCCCGAGTTCGACAGAAAGATTCCCGAGTTCGACAGAAAGATTCCCGAGTTCAACAGAAAGATTCCCGAGTTCGACAGAAAGATTCCCGAGTTCAACAGAAAGATTCCCGAGTTCAACAGAAAGATTCCCGAGTTCAACAGAAAGATTCCCGAGTTCGACAGAAAGATTCCCGAGTTCAACAGAAAGATTCCCGAGTTCGACAGAAAGATTCTCGAGTTTGACAAGATACATCTGAAGAAGGACGGAGGTTATATAATAATACGGATTACAATTAATGTCAATCAAAAAATTCAAAAATTACAAACAAGAAACTTAGGTATGAAGCCTTTAAGAAATGAGGGGGTGAGGAGGAGGGGTGCAGAAATTAGAGAGAAAGGGGGAAGGCCAAGAAATTGTCGTTTACTAATTATCTTATCAAGGATAAATGGGTGGACACAAGAAACATAAATTTTAAGGAGGCATTTTACTCTTGTTTATTCTCAAAGTTTCCCTCTCACTTATTACAGCATAATTGGCGATGTGACCTGCACTCTCATGGACAGACTGATTGAAACCTTAGTTTCTTTGTCAACCTCGAAATCAGTGACGTCATGCGTCATTTCGTTGACGTCTTTTGTTTTTATTTTGTTTTTAACCTTTTTTACTGCACTAGCATGGGTGCCCGGCGTTGCCCAGGTGTTTGGGGGGGGGGTGCTGAGCAAAATAAAAAAAAAACAAAAACAAAATAAACGGTCAATTTTTTTAAATTTGACCCCTATTATGACCCTTTAACATTTATTGTTTTGGGCAAGTGTTTAGACCCAAAATTGTCGGAGGAGTTTGTTAGAGTTCTCAAAGGTCAAATCGTTGAACTTTGACCCCTTAACAGTCAAATTTCTGTCCGAAACCCGATCATATAGATTTTCCCAAATTTCTGGCCAAAACCCGATCATATAGATTTTCCCAAATCTCAATACTCTGTATATCAAATTTCGAGTCTGTAGACTAAAAATTGACTGAGTTATTTTTTTATTTTTATTTTTTTATTCAATTTTCACCCCAAACAAGGCACAGTGCCACTTTGAAGCAGGGGGCTACTATTAGGGAATTAATTGGCGGGGTCATTATGAGGGGAGAAGAGTAGAAAGATGTTTGTTAACATTACACTTGAACTTCTGCATATCATTGCAGTTGGGAAAGCAGAATCCCGGAAGGGAGTTCCAAAGACCCGCAGTTCTGGGGAAGAAACTATTGGAGTAAAAGGCTTTCTTGCACCTAGGGATCTCTACTGTAAAGGGATGAGACTTAGTAGCTTGTCGGGTTTGTCGGGGGTAGTTACGTCGGGGAGGTACAAGTGTTTGCAGTTCGTCAGAGCATTCACCATTAAAGTATTTGTAGAACAGGCAGAGGGATGCAACATCTCGTCGATGGGACAGAGGTTGAAGCCTAGATGACAGTTCAGGACCTATCAGGTTGGCGACTCTTTTTTGAACCCTGTCCAGGAGCGAGAGACAAGCAGCAGATGCACCAGCCCAGATGTGACAACAGTACTCCATACATGGGCGAATGGTTGCCTTATAGAGGTATAGGATACTGGCAGGCGTAAGTAGTTTTCTAGCACGGTAGAGGGAGCCAACCTTCCTTGCAGCAGCCTTGGCAATGCTCTCAATGTATCTATTCCAGTTCATATTCCCTGTAAACGTTAGGCCGAGGAGTTTAAAAGAAGTACTTTCAGGCAATGTGTTCTTGGCCATTTGCGTAGGGAAATGTGCACAGACAGACACACAGACAGGCAGACACATGGACACGTTCACTTTTATAGATATATAGATAGATTGATTCATTACTTTGCTTTTTTTCCTTCTTTACCGCATTATTGATTCTTCGTCTCATCAGTTTAGCTAGAAAGATAAAACTTTTATATGCAGAAAGAAATACAGCGGCTGTTTGCTGAAAATTTTTAAGGTTTTATTTCTGACTCACACGAGAGAGAGAGAGAGAGAGAGAGAGAGAGAGAGAGAGAGAGAGACTAAGGTTGTCTTAGCTAATTAATTAACTTTTTAACTGAAATGGATGAAACACAAACAGAGATTTTATGGTGGTTATTTCGCTCTTAGTGATATTCAAATTTTCCTTACAGCATCCCTGGTTAACTGTTTCATGCAACGTCCCATACATTAGTTGATGCCTGAAGTTCAGCTCCCATCAACAGACAACCATTATTGGCAGTCACCTCTTGCATGACTTCCATAGAGCGACTCATTTGAAAACTTTTATTTTCTTTCAGCTTCATGTCCTTTTTATTTTTACAAAGGAGTCACCACTTATCAAGGCCCGAGGACCACTCGAGGTTAAGGGTTAATGAGTGTACAGTGGTCAAGGGGAACATGTCAGTCATTGATAGTAGTGGAAATTTGATAAATTGGATTACTTAAGGGGATGGCTCATCAAGAATTTGTTTATGTTGGACTTGAAGACAACCATATTGTAGTCAGTTGGAAAGCAGGAAAACGGAACAAAGTTCTACAGGCGTGCAGTTCTAAGAAAGAAGCTTTGTTCATGGAATCTATGTTTAGGTTTAGGCACAGATAAAGAATGGGGGAAATTATTGATAGTGGTTTCAGCTAGATGAGTATTTTTTGTGAAAGTCAGGCCAGGGAGGACCATAGATTGGAGCTCAGACGAGCACTTGCTATGAAAATAATGATAAAACAGAGACAGGCGCATAACGTCTCTCCTGTGGGAAAGTGGTTCCACGGAAGAGAAAAGGGCATTCCCCCCCCCCCACACACACACTAGTCTACCAAGTCTATTTTGAACTCTGTCAAGGCAGGACAAGCTCCTGCCCAGATGTGGCAACAGTACTCCATCCTTGGACGCACTTTGCTTTTATGCATGTAGAGAATTGCATCAGCAGTGAGATATTTACTGGAACGGTAGAACAATCCCAGCAACCCTGACGGTAGAACAATCCCAGCAACCTTGATAATCAGATCAGAAGTAAAAGTCAAGCCCAGAAGCTTGTCAAAACATGAAGCTTCTCCAAGATGAGAGCTATTCATTTCAATTGGTGCCAGATGGGGATCAGAGCGTTGATGATGGAAAGATAGAAGTTTGGTTTTAGATGCATTAAAATTAACCAACCACCTCTTTCCCCATTGCACCACATGCTCAAGATCAGAGGAGAGAGAATCACAGAAAACTTGGTCGTT
>NC_136499.1:126668518-126676018 GCF_053919585.1 Euprymna scolopes | reverse complement strand
TTATTATTATCATTATTTTTTATTATATATTATTATTTATATTTATTATTATTATAATTTCTTATCATTATCATTATTATTTATAATTATTATTTATATTTCTTATTATTTGTTATCAGTATTATTACTACTATTATTATTATTATTATTATTATTTATTATTATTTATTATTATTATTACTATTATTATTATTACTATTATTATTATTACTATTATTATTATTACTATTATTATTTATTATTATTTATAATTATTATTATTATTACTATTATTATTATTACTATTATTATTACTATTACTATTATTATTATTATTATTATTATTACTATTATTATTATTATTATTATTACTATTATTATTATTACTATTATTATTACTATTATTATTATTACTATTATTATTAATTATTATTTATAATTATTATTATTACTATTACTATTATTATTACTATTATTATTACTATTATGATTATTATTATTATTATTAATATTATTATTATTATTACTATTATTATTATTACTATTATTATTAAGATTATTACTATTATTTATTATTATTTATTATTTTTATTATTATTATTTATTATTTATTATTAATGTTCATTATTATTATAATTATTATTTCTATTTATTATGATTATTTATTATCAGTATTATTATTACTATTATTATTATTATTATTATTATTATTATTATTATTATTTATTTATTTATTTATTTTTATTATTATGTCTGTTCAATTTCTGCGTGTTAGTAGAGTCAGGGAAGCATGAGACATGTAGAGAATTCCACAGTGTAGAAGCCCGCGTGAAGAAACTATCAGATTAGAAGGCTTTCCAGCGTCCATTAATCTCTGCAGCGAAAAGGTGGGATTTTGCTGCTTCCCAAATTTGGTGTGATTCTAAGGGCTGAATTAAAAACGGAGCTCGAAATGGGATATTCCCCAAAGAGGTGTAACAAACAATAATAAGTCCACCTTCACCCACTCATCCCTTCCCCAATACATGGGAATCTCCTCCAACACTCCAAGAGGCCTGCGCAACAGGTTGTCGTACGCAAACTGCGTTTAATGTTATCTAAGAGGTGGGAGGATGGGGGGAGGAGGGGAGAAGAAGAAAGAAAGCGAAAGCCGACGCACACGTGACGATCTATTTCGAGTTGCAATGTATGTCAGTTTCGAATAGACGGCTCACGTGCAAAACGGGTTGCCCCCGTTTACCGTCACCATCTCCTCACCCGCTCCCCTATCCATTTATTTCCATATAAGGAATTCTGTCTGTAAGCTTGCGCTATAAATAATACCGGAATGGCTATATAGGTATATCGTACGCAATTCACAAGCTCAATTTATTAATGGAACTGAACGTAGCGTTTTAGAAACAATACCGACACACAATGTTTTCATTAGGCGTTTTTATACATATATATATATATATATATATATATATATATATATATAAACACACACACACACAACCAAATATAACATAATATAATATAATATAACATAATATAATATAATATAACATAATATAATATGACATAATATAATATAATATAACATAATATAATATAATATAATATAATATAATATAACATAATATAATATAATATAATATAATATAACATAATATAATATGACATAATATAATATAATGTAACATAATATAATATAATATAACATAATATAATATAATATAACATAATATAATATAATATAATATAATATAACATAATATAATATGACATAATATAATATAATATAATATAATACAATATAACATAATATAATATAATATAACATAATATAATATAATATAATATAACATAATATAATATAATATAATGTAACATAATATAATATAATATAATATAACATAATATAATATAATATAACATAATATAATATAATATAATATAATATAATGTAACATAATATAATATAATATAATATAATATAACATAATATAATATAATATAACATAATATAATATAACATAATATAATATAATATAACATAATATAATATGACATAATATAATATAATATAATACAATATAACTTAATATAATATAACATAATATAATATAATATAATGTAACATAATATAATATAATATAACATAATATAATATAATATAACATAATATAATATAACATAATATAATATAACATAATATAACATAATATAATATAATGTAACATAATATAATATAATATAATATAACATAATATAATATAATATAACATAATATAATATAATATAATATAATGTAACATAATATAATATAATATAATATAACATAATATAATATAATATAACATAATATAACATAATATAATATAATATAATATAACATAATATAATATAATATAACATAATATAATATAACATAATATAATATAATATAACATAATATAATATGACATAATATAATATAATATAATATAATATAATACAATATAACATAATATAATATAATATAACATAATATAATATAATATAATATAACATAATATAATATAATATAATGTAACATAATATAATATAATATAATATAACATAATATAATATAATATAACATAATATAATATAATATAATATAATGTAACATAATATAATATAATATAATATAACATAATATAATATAATATTACATAATATAATATAATATAATATAATGTAACATAATATAATATAATATAATATAACATAATATAATATAATATAACATAATATAATATAACATAATATAATATAATATAACATAATATAATATGACATAATATAATATAATATAATACAATATAACTTAATATAATATAACATAATATAATATAATATAATGTAACATAATATAATATAATATAACATAATATAATATAATATAACATAATATAATATAACATAATATAATATAACATAATATAACATAATATAATATAACATAACATAACATAATATAACATAATATAATATAACATAATATAATATAATATAACATAATATAATATAACATAATATAATATAATATAACATAATATAATATAATATAACATAACATAATATAATATAACATAATATAATATAACATAATATAACATAACATAATATAACATAATATAATATAACATAATATAATATAACATAATATAATATAACATAATACAATATAATATAATATAACATCTATCTGACTACCTATCTATACTTCTCTCATTTTTTTGTGTATTGATATATATATATATATATATATATATATATATATCAAACCCCTCCTTTTTTGTGTATTGATATTTATATCAAAACACCTTATTTTTTTTATTATATTAAAACCCCTAATTTATTTAAAATAGAAAATACAACTTTGATATATATGGCTCTTGGAATTGCATTCGTCTGCAAAAGATCTAGCTAATTTGCATATCCTTTTAAATATTCATTTTAATTAATTCCCTATTAGTTTTTTTTTTCGATTTTCTTATGGGATGATTATCTGGAGTTAACTATTACGTGTAATTATATTCATGCAGATGTTCTACATGATGACGTAATATTTGCGTACACAGTTTATAGTAAATACAAAACTTTATCTATCTATCTATCTATCTATCTATCTATCTATCTATCTATCTCTCTCTCTCTCTCTCTCTCTATATATATATATATATATATATTTATGTATGCGTATATATATTTGTTTAAATAATTTTGCCTACTACACTACTCTGTCAGTTTTTTTGTCTACAGACATGAAACTTAATATATAGGGTATTCAAACCAATACGAAACTTTATATTTAGGTTTTAGCCGAGGAAAATCGGTGCAAAAGTGTAAAAATTTCAAAAGTGGAATTTGCCAGATGAAGGTCGAACGACGGCATTATGAATATGCATGCGTAACGTAATAGCTATTAATTCATGTATTAATTTTTAGCCTAGCAGAAAACATGTCTTCACAGCTCAGGCATTAACGTCAAAGGAAAAAGTAAATCGTAAGCTAAACGTTTTGGTTTCGATTCTTGGCGGTGGCACACAAATCATTTTTTTAACTTTTTCAATCATTATTATATATTGAGTCCAATATAATATAATAATAAATACGAAATCTGCATTAATCAAAATGTCATATTTAAGCGTATTTTACGACCGGGCAATGCCGGGCAGTCTGCTAATATATATATATATATATATATAACTACTTCATTTATTTGCATAAATTTAATATATGAAAGTATAGATTTATGCGTAAACTTTAAGTATTTACTTCAAAAGTGCTCAATACGTAGGTAGTGCTAGTTAGTAATTTATAAAATATATATGGCGATTAAGCTACACTGAATATTCTGCGTTTCATCCAACTATAGGATTCGTCAGGCTTATGCGCGAATTCTGTCGTTGCTTCTTGTTTTTATACATGTTGAGGATTTCTAGTCGGCCAATCAGCTTTCTAGTATCCACCGCGCCCCTTCCTACCAGCCAATGGGCATGCATTTTATCAAACAAAGGATCTGTTTTAGAACTAGGTTAGTGGGTTTAGGTGGTCGTTCTCCTTTTTTTTTTTTTTTTTTTATACATATAAATATACCTATGTGCACACAACAATGCACATACA
Source organism: Euprymna scolopes (assembly GCF_053919585.1). Classification (NCBI taxonomy): domain Eukaryota; kingdom Metazoa; phylum Mollusca; class Cephalopoda; order Sepiida; family Sepiolidae; genus Euprymna; species Euprymna scolopes. The sequence continues at coordinate 126,671,404 of NC_136499.1, read as the reverse complement.
TATACATATATACATATATATATATATATATATATATATATATATATATATATATATATACATATACATATATGTATGTGATCGTTTATGTATATTCATGTTTATTTAATTTATTTATTTGTTTTTTTTCCTATTGTTATTGTTAGTTTTAAAGCTATTTTGTATCGCTATCCTAGAGTAAGTTTTATTTTGTGAACACAGTTGTTTGCTATTTCCCGCCTACAGTTTAAGAGATTTTGAGGTTCTTTAAAGTACAGGATAGAAAATTTTTCATGGAGGCATAATTTACATGGGTCGTCTAAATGTCTGCATGTGGTAGCTTGTCTCATTATTTTCCATTCGACTACCGGCGAATGTCCGCTTTCTTTGAGTTCCCAGTATTTATTCGCTAGTCTTGTTTTTATACGGTGTTTTTTATTTTTGAATGTGCTTTTGTGGTCATAGTATCGGGTTTTGAAATCTAAGGAAGTCATGCCTATGTAATATTTCTTGTTATTCGGGTTTTCTTTCCTTAGATTTCATACTAGAAAGCTGATTGGCCGACTAGAAATCCTCAACATATATAAAAACAAGAAGCAACGACAGAATTCGCGCATAAGCCTGACGAATCCTATAGCTGGATATATATATATATATATATATATATATATATATATATATATATATATATATAGTCTTTCAATAAAGTGTTTTTAACATGTTTTATTAACTACTTATTCTTATATATATATAAAGTTTTATTAACTACTATATATATATAAAGTTTTCTTAACTACTATATATATATATAAAGTTTTATTAACTACTTATTCTTATATATATATATATATATATATATATATATATATATATATATATATATATATATATACGTATATATAATTTGAGGTTGCTATTTTCCAAAAGTAGGGTAACCAGTGAAATATAACGAGGTTCATACAAGAGTGTTCAATACAGAAGTAGTAGACGGAAACATGCTCATGACTGTGTAGCAACAAATGTACATATATATATATATATATATATATATATATACAAGTTAAAAGAGCATTTCATCCAAGGCATGAAAATTGTTAAACAAAATGTTTTTACTATAGGCTTTAAAAATAAAGGTACCAGATTAAATTTGAAATTTATTTATCTTCAAAGTGTACTTTTATAAATTTTACAAAGTAAGGTATGCAAATTTAATACCTTATTTTGTAAAATGTATAAAAGTGCACTTTGAACATAAAGAAAGTTCAAATTGAATCTTGTACCTTTATTTTTAAAGCCTATAGTAAAAACATTTTGTTTAACAATTTTTATGCCTTGGATGAAATGCTTTTCTAACTTGTATCCTATCTTTTTAAGATTATATTTTATTTAATTTATTAATTTGGATTTAAAAAAAGATTAATGTGATTTTGCATGTATTTATAAAAACTCTCCTACTCTCTATTTCCGATTGTATTTCTCCTCACACCACAACTCATTTTGCAACCCTCTCTTTGTATTATTACAGGTCTGAATATTCTCTCTGTTTCAGTTTGTAATTCTCCTCACTCCACAACTCTTTTTTGCAACTCTCTCTTTGTCCTACATGTCTGAATAATAAGAAAATCTGATTTTTTTTAACAAAATCTTTAAATAACATTTTTAGATTAAATTTTTTAAAACTTCTTTCAGAATAGAAAATCTTTAAAATTTAATAAGGAACATATTTCATATCGGTTTCATTAACAAATATTCTGTACATAACGAAAAAAATAGAGATGAAAATTTCAAAAGGAGTGTATAACTGGTTACGCTCAATAGTAGTACTCGCTAGCGAAAGGCTTTGTTATTGTTATTCTATTATTATTATTATTTAAAACATTTTGTGTCCTGTGCTTTCGAAGGAGGACTAATATATATATATATATATATATATATATATATATATATGTATATATATAAGATATATTAGGACTATACACTTATTTAGTGTTTCCTTTTCAAATTAAATATGTTTTTAACTCTTTTTCAAAGTGTTTTTCAACATGTTCTATTAACTATTTGCTATTATAAGCTCTATCTCCTATTTGTTTTTATCGAGCTTTTACATCTGGTTGAGATTACTTTATAAATATTAATTCTTTAATATTTATAATATACTTTAGTTTTACCATCTTGGATCATTTTGGTACATTTAATTGTAATTTTTATTTTATATATATATACACACACACATGTGTATACACGTGTGTGTGTGTGTGTGTGTGTGTGTGTGTGTGTGTGTGTGTGTGTGTACATATATGTATACAGGGTGCCCACAAAGTCTGGCTACATAATCTACAGGATGCTTCCACAAAGTCTGGCTACATAATGTAGCCAGACTTTGTGGACACTCTATATATATATATATATATATATATATATATAGTGGCAAGACCAAAAGAAGGAATAACTTCATATTTGTATTTTTTCGTATATTACAATTGTTTCGACATGAATAAGAAAATTTTAAATTTTATATCATTTAAGAAATTTTCATATTTACATCTCATCAGATATGATTGAAAAAGAATACAAACTTCGTATCTTGACATATTTTGCTTTGCATTAAAAACTACATCGGCCGGTGAATTACCACACACACACACACACACACACACGCACACACACACAAATATATATATATATATATATATATATATATATATATATATATATATATATATATCCCCAAAATCTCTGGCCTTGATTAGGGGAGACTAACACTCTTGCTATAGTTTCAAATGATCTGAAAAAAAAAACGCAAGGGGAGACTTGATTCCAAATAAGTCTCATATGTTATATCTCTCCTCTTTTGGAAATATGGTACGATTATGAATATCTCCAGTATCAAATAATCTTTATATACTT
>NC_136499.1:126643518-126666018 GCF_053919585.1 Euprymna scolopes | reverse complement strand
TAGAGGGGGTGAGGAGTAGAGATGAGAAAAAAAAACAATAATTGGGTTTCTTTTTTTTCTTCTTTCTCTGTGAAAATACGATAAAGAAAGAAAAAAAATATGACTGCTAAAAATTCAGTGAAAACCCGTTGGTTGATTACTTCTAACCAACGTGCCATTAATGGAATTAAAACGTTTTTTTTTTTCGTTATTGTAGCGAAATTCGAAATATTGAATTTCAAGATAAACCAATGTTATCAACAGAATTGTCATGTCAAACTAATGGAAATATCCAAAAATTATGAAAAACGATAAATTAATAAAAGAAAAAAAAAAGGAAAGAATCTGGAGAGGTCTAATTGTAGTAAAAGGGAGGTAATTATTTTATGAAACCTGAAAATCTTTGGCCAGTTTAGCAAAACTTAATTTTCGGTAATTATCTTCGGAAACTGGTTTCTATCAGAGACAAAAATATATTTCTCAGGAAATAGTTGAAAAGTTTTTTTTGTGGATTTTCTTCCCTTTGCAATGGAAAAGGATTTAGTCAGAAAAAATGTTGTTAAAAGAAAATGGAGATATTTAGAGTTTGCAAAGACATAAGAAACATATACATTTATTGCAGTTGTCGGAATTTTATCTTGCTTCCAGATAAATTCGACGCTAAAGTAACTAACCTGAAAAAAAAAAATAACAGCATGGAATAAAAGGGCAGGGGGGGGGGTAAAGAATAAAATATAACGGTCTTGCTTTGAAACGAAGAAGAGATTTTATTCACAATAAAATTAGTTGCAAATTTTTCCCTTTGCGGGCATTAAATTTAAAAAACGCCAAGGTAACATATAATGAAAAATATAACACTGGTTCTTATAATGAAGATGTCGGATCCATAAACGAATACAATAATATGATGCAAAATAGTAGTTTCTAATCACACTCTCATATGTAGTAAATTTTAGGAGCGTATTCACAAATTGAAAGCCAGTCAGGCACGTGCCTTTTTCTTTTTTTTTCGTTTAAAGTCCTTTTAGAATTTTCTCTCCCTCCATGTGCGAGCAAAAAAACGCAGATGGATTTCAGAAGCATGCCTCGTCGCATGTCCGGGGTATTCTTGCCGGGTTTTCTTCTTTGAAGGAGGCTCGTCAAAATTCCATTTTCAGCGCCGGGCAATGAAAAGAACGTCCAATATCCTCGTCGCCGGAATTTCAAAAGAGGGCGAATCTTGCACTGGGCTCGTGACGTCATCACGGAGCTAGTATTTCCCTTTTCTCCAAATTAAAGGGAGTTTCGTACAAACCGAAAATGTACAAAACTAAGAATCAAAAAAGATATGAAATACAAAAAATCGAATACAAGAACCAGATAAAAAAAAATAAATGTAAACGGTGGGGGGGGCACTATTATTATTGGTACAAAAAAATTCCCAATACAGTATTTATAAGCAGTTAACTCAAAGAAAAACTACTGAATTCAACCTATACATAGGGAACAAGTCTTTTGTTCCTCTCTGTGTCTCTGTCTCTCTGTCTCTCTCTGTCTGCCTGTCTGTCTCTCTCTCTCTCTCTCTCTCTCCCTATATATATATATATATATATATATATATATATATATATATATATATATATCAGAACAAGTAATTAATAAAACATGTTAAATACACATTTAAAAAGAGTTAAAAACATATTTAATTTTAAAAAGAAGCACAAAAGAAGTGGATACTCCTTAATCTGCAGAGTTTCAAAGAATTTGAATTCCACTTTCGTAAATAAGTGTTTGTTGCCTGAAGAGGTCTCTAGTTATTAAATACTAGAAGACCGAAACATGCTTATGACTGTGTAGCAACAAATTAATGCTTATGTAAAGACAAGTTGAAAGTGTAATTTGCTCTACTTCTGTATCGGGTACTCTTGTATTAACCTCGTTATATTTCATTGGTTACCCTACTTTTGAAAAATAGCAACTTCAAATTATATATATATATATATATATATATATATATATATATATATATATATATATATATTTATTTACTATAATAATTATTAAATACCTACAGATACTAGTGTTTCATCCTTTTGGCAATCATCAGTGCAGGGTGTCACGATTAACGCTGGTGAACATCGTAACATCGGTAACATCAAGGGATTCGAACCCAGCAACGAAGCCATCTCTGACTCCATTAGCAAGGACCAAATTCATTCAGCCACCATTAACCGCAAGAAATATTGTTGCAAATTTTAACATTCATTTTTAAATGTTTTCAACGTCTGTCATAGTGATCTAATCATTATATAATGATCTGTGCATGCAACCTAAAGTGACCGACTTTATTTCAACTGTAAAGTGCTCATCGATATATCGATATATACAAGGTGCCTTCAATAAGTTTCCAGATTTTTTTCGAATGGCCACTTTTATTGATAGTACACACATGAAACTGTAGTCCCCTTCAAAGTAATCTCCTCCTGCTGTAATGCACTTGGACCATTCCAACAACTTTTGTGTGAATGTGTCAGTGACTCTCGTCACAGCCTATTTCATCTCCTCAATTGTCTGATAACAAGAGTCTCTAAGATTTTCTTTGAGCTTAAGGAATAACCAAAAGTCACAGTGGGCAAGGTTTGGACTATAGGGAGGGTGAGGAACTGTCTTGATGCCTATCTTCATCAAATAGTCTGTGACAAGGATGAAGTTATGGACTGGTGCATTGTCCTGGTGAAAATGCCACTGACCTGATTTGAAGAGTGCTGGCCTCTTCTGACAAAATCTCTTCCTGAACTCCCTTAGAATCTCAACATAGTATTTCTTGTTGACTGTGTGTTCCATGGGAACCCATGTACGCAAATCGTGTCGTGTTGTCAAAATAAAGGGGTCATAATAACTTTCTGGGTGGATTTGCTCCATCTGGCCTTATTTGGTCTGGGAGAGTCAGCATGCTTCCACTGGCAACCCTATCTCCTGATCTCTGAGTCAAAGCAGTGGATCCAGCTTTTATTGCAGGTCACGAGAGCATCAAGAACTGCGGGATCTGAATCGATCAGCTCGACATTCTCCCTGCTCTCATGACAACGTCTTTCTTTCTGATCGTCTCTGAGCACCTTTGAAACAAACTTTGCGCAAATCTTACACATTTTCAGTTCCTCACAAATAATTGTGTGTACAGTTCCCACACTGACATCAAACTGTGCACTTATTGTCTCTATAGACACATGACGGTCTTATCCATGAAATTCTTTATTTGGCCAATCAACTATGCTTTTCTGACTTCCTTCCTTCTTCTACACCACTCATCATCCCTCACAGACTCCCTGCTTTCCTTAAATTACTTATGCCATTCAAAAACTGATGCTTAATTCATGCAAGATTGTCCAAAAGCAGTCTAAAGCGTTCCATACGCTTCTGTTTACAACAAAATTTTATTGCATATCCTTCTTCTAAAGTATCCTCACATCCAGATAGCATTTTTGTAACTCACCAGCTGTGATAATCTGGCTTTACCAGAGTGTATTCCAATTCCTACTGCAGCTGTTTATTTGAACCTGAAATCATAAAAATTGGTCAGCCATCTCTTCAGGCATTTATAGTCATTCAGGCAGACTGTTTTGCTGTATCACAGTTCTTTAGTGCGGCTAGATTAGCAACTTCCTTAAGCCATAATTAATAGATAAATATATTGAGCACTTTCAGTTGAATTAAGTCGATCAATTTAGCTCTTATGCATAGATCATCGTATAACGATTAGATCACTGTCTGGCTGACGTAAAGAACATTTAAAATCTAAATGTTTAAATTCAACGTTATTTCACGCGGTTAATGGTAGCCGAATGGATACGGTCTTCGCTAATCGAGCCATAGATGGCTCGTGTTGCCGAGTTCGAATCTGTCGACTGGTGTTAATCGTGAGAACATGCACTGAAGATTCCTGAAAGGATGAAACACTAGTGTCTGTAGGTATTTAATTATTATAGTAAATAATTATATATATATATATATGTGTGTGTGTGTGTGTGTGTGTCTTATATTAGAATGCACGTGTGTTGCACGCATATGTTTGCGTTTATTATTCTAAATTTTTTTTAAAAAAACTAAGAATAAAGTAAAAAAAAACGTTAATCAAAATAGAAATTCACATCAGAATTTCATTTTTGTTTTATTGTTTTAACTTTCCATATTGTTGTTCTCGTAGTTCTTTCTATTCCAGAGCAAACACACACACCCACATACCCACACACACTCACACACACACACACACACTTACACACACACTTACACACATACTCACACACTTATACGCACACACTCACACATACGCACACACTTGCACACACACTCACACACACACACTTACAAACATACTCACACACTTATACGCACGCACTCACACATACGCACACACTTACACACACTCATACGCACATACACATATACACTCACATACACATGCACACACTCATACACACATAATGATACATACACACACTCACACGCACTCACATTCACTCACACAGATACACACACACACTCATACACACGCACGCACACACACAAGCACTCATAACACGCACGCACACATAGATGAAAAAGAAGGAGACAAGGAAAGAGATGAATGCTGGTTTATATTTAACAATCAGTTTCTGAAAATATTGTTGCTTTTAATAAATCTAAGTCCAAAACGATAATCAGCTCAAACGAGTTTTCCATTTATTTTTATAACAACGTCTTAATCGGGTGGTTGTCGCTTTCATAAATCGACCAATTTATCTTGTCGCATTTTAAAAGTCAAACCCAAACAGCATTTATGTTGAAAATCCATTCTTTTGCTTTTGAATTGCCAATTTTCATTAGGTATTGTGGCAGCATGTTATTGGGATGAAATATACGCAAAGTTTCATGAAAGACAATTTAGGAAGTGCTGTAAGTTGTGATTATGAAAGATTTGTTTTTGAATTGGAGTTCAGTCGGGTTCCTTTTAGAATTATTTCGGCCAGCGGAAATCGAGATTATCTTTACTTTTATATAAATGGAACTCCGTGTGTGTGTGTGTGTGTGTGCATGCACGCATGTATGTGTGTGTGCGCGCATGCGCGTGTGTGTAAGAGTTCGTTCCCTATGGACTCTGCAACTGCTGGGCTTATTTTATGAAATTCAACACAAATTTACTTTATGTGCCTGGCAGTGTTCTTAGATAGGTTTTGTGTCAGAATGTCTCCTATGAGTATCGATAATTTATAACTTAAATAATCTGATGAAAGCAGGCACAGGCGATTTTATCTACCGTTAACACCTTACACAGCCTAACATCACAAGTGCATTTGAAAAGTTTTATTACCAGGCTAGCAGAGAAGCCTGATATATAAATTCAACAGAAGGTTCTCTGATATGACACAGGCACGTTTAAAATAAATGTTTCTGTTTAGAGCACAATTGAACTATGATTTTTGACGTTTTGATTTTAGACTTTAAGTCAAGCCAGTATATATAAAAATAATTTTATAGGTTCTCTACAGTGCAATGTAGACTATAATGTATTGTGGACTAAGTTACTTCTTTCCGATGCACTGCGATGGGTCCTCAACCAGAGCATGTAATCAATCGATTTGATTGAAAAGAAATGGGCAATTTCATTGATTTCGATGACAATAAGAAGATGGGAGTGAGAGTTGATCATCATTCAATCCCTGGCAACGTCGGGTCTCCCTGCTAATTTTATATATAAGAAAAATTAAAATAATTATCTATAATTCGTAATTATTGTCAGCACTTCAAGTAGTAAAAATTCTTAAAAATGAGCACTGTCTGAGATATTACAAAATCTAATTAAAAATTTCCCTTAATTTCGTGTCCCTTGCTAATAGTGTCAAAGATGGTTTTGTGGCAGGATTCGAATCTTTGGACCAGCGTTGATTCTCATCTCCTGCACTAGTGTCTGTAGCTATTAAAGTAATTATTTATATTTTGTAATTACACACACATACATACTCGCATATATATATATATATATATATATATATATATATATATATATATATATATAATTATTTTTTACTATAATAATTAAATACCTACAGACACTAGTGTTTCATCCTTTCAGGATTCTTCAGTGCAGGGTGTCACGATTAACACCAGCCGAACGATTCGAACCCCGCACCACGAGACATCTCTGGCTCGATTAGCGGAGACCATATCCATTCGGCTACCATTAATCGCGTGAAATAGCATCGAATTTTAAACATTTTAAATGTTCATTACGTCATATATATATATATATATATATATATATATATATAAAATAAAAATTACAATTAAATTTACCAAAATGATCCAAGATGGTAAAATTAAAGTATATTATAAATATTAAAGAATTAATATTTATAAAGTTATCTCAGCCAGATATAAAGGCTCGATAAAACCAAATAATAGATAGAGCTTATAATACGAGCAAACAGTTAATAAAACATGTTAAAAAACACTTTGAAAAAGAATGAAAAACATATTCAATTTGAAAAGGAAACACTAGATAAGTGGATAGTCCTTAATCCGCGGAGTTTCGAAGAAATACTTTCCTTCTCATCAGAGGGTAGGAATTAGCAAAATGCGGGATCGGATTTTGCATGCAAAAGTATTTGATGAAACTGCAAGTAAGTCAAAGATCTTACTTGATAACAAAAAAGTGAAGCAGAGGAAATATGGTAAAGAAAAAGGTGATTACACATGAATGGATAGTCTGGTGGAAGATAAATAATTCAGTGACGGTAAAATCCAAATATATAACTTCAAGAAAGTTAATTGAATTTCCATTTGCACAAGTAAAATCCAAGGAAATCCCATGGTTGGAAGAAGATGGTCCATAATAATCCAAAGGCAGAAATCCATGGAATAATTCATAAAAATGTGTACAAGGGAAAAAAGGAAAAAATTCCAATAATATTAATAAAAGAAAAATAAAATATGCTTTTCACTCTACAACCGAGGCATGAATATAAATAAGAAAGATCAGAGAAGAAAAAGAGGAGGAAAAAAAAAAAATAAAATAAAATAAATGGTGATAGAGTTAAATATAAAATAGAAAAACAAATGTCAAAATGACCCAGACAGGAAATATTAAAAGCGCAAAAAAAATATATAGGGCTAAATAATATAGGTCAACTGAAATGTACAGGTCATCACTTAAAAAAATGTCAGCAAGAGTTGTTAGAAGACACTAAATGGAAAATAAATAAATAAATTAATAAATAAATAGAAAATAAATAATAAATAAACAATAAATAAAAAAATAAAAAATAAAATATAAAATAAAAAATAAAAATTATTTAAGGGGAGAGGATGGCCGGTATCTACAAATTCAGGAATAAGCAAGAAAAAAAAGTAAGTAAATGCATATAGTAAAATATAAGTAAATATACATACAAGATATGAAAGTGTGGGTAGATTGATATATTAGATAGATAGGAAAGTTTAAAAAAATAAAGCAGAAAATGTACATAAAAACCGGCCATGCAAAGAAGAAATAATAAATAAATAGAGGATTATTAAAGTATAAAGTATGTAGAAAAAACGATAAAGTTAAAGAAATTTTTTTTTATCTATATATGTACATGCGTGCTCTTATATATATATCTATATGTACCAATTGGCCATATACCTAATTACATCTAATTGACTTTTTCCTCAAAATATTTCCGAAAGAAATCTTTGCACGAATTGTTTCCTTATTTAGATTCTTATATTTTTAATATTTTATGACAAAAACTCAAAACTTTTTAGTTCCATCTCATGCAGTAACCAACAAATGCATGGAAATCTGGTTATTTTGATAACAGTTTTTCCTCTGATGAGAAGAATAAGCATTCTTTGAAACTCTGCGGATTAAGGATTACCTAACACAACAGTTTTGAAGAATTCTGTCAAATAAAAACTAATCGTAAACTTCTATTTTATAGCTTTGTTCTTACTATTATATATATATATATATATATATATATATATATATATATATATATATATATATATATATATATTTGTAGTCATCAAGATATAGTCATGTTTCATTGTATCACAACTCATTAGTGCCGCTAGACGAACACCTCTCCCAAGCCGAGGATTGAACCTAGAACCATCGTGTTGACAGTCAGCAGTTCTAATGATCGACCCACGGGAGCGGCGCCCATAAATAATCTCGCCAAATGTCTATTTAAACAAACATCCGTCCACCACTTGTACAATGCTCTAACCGCTTTGTTTATAAACAAAGAGCGAGCGTCGCATTTTTCAGCCAATTAAGTAGCAGGTGAGATTACTTACGACAGTGTTCTACCCAAAGAGGGGGGCTTAATATATATACTAGCAAAAGTACCCGTCATTGAATGGGTTCAAAAACAGCCTACAGAAAATGGACTCTGATTTATTTATGAAAGTATGATAGGTTATGAAAAGGAAGGGTTGTAAAGAGATAGCTTCGAATTTGGGGGTATCAAAACCAAGGCAAAATATGATGAAAGTAAAAATAAAATAGATAAACCCCATAATTTATTATACCATACCTGTTCACACTGAAACACTTATCACAATATTCAGTGGATCTATATTAAAAAACCTTGTTAAACTTTGTAACATATTTCCATTCTATGGAGGTCAGGCGCAAACGAACACTCGATAATTTTATTATACCATATTTCTTCAAACTGAAATAATTATCAAAGTATACTTACGCAGATAGATATGAAAAGTCTTTATTAAAGTTTGTGCCTATTTCTATTCTATGGAGGCCAGGCGCGAATGCAGACCCCACAATTTTATTATACCATCCATATTTAAGTTAAAACATACTTATCAAAATATTATTATGTACATCTATATCAAAAACACTTGTAAACGTTTTTTTTTAATTTTAAAATTTTTTATTTCCATACTTTGTGGACCAGGCGCGAACACAGACCCCACAATTTTAATGAATCATCATTATGCCAGATCAAACATACCCATTCCTGTGTCTCGATACATCTTCTATCATTATATGTGATCAGTTTTCTATAATAGTCAACCATATAGGAGCCTATTCATGACCAGACACACACACAGACGTTCAGCTTTATATATATATATATATATATATATATATATATATATATATATATATATATATATATATTAGTTGTACAAAATTTAATAATAGCTATGTTCAGACCAAATTTATTAATCACGATCCATCCATCCATAGCCCTTGATCCCCTGGAGGGGCATAGGCCATCGAAAAGTTCTTTTTACAGGGTGAGGGTGCTGGACCCACGCCCAACCTTCCCAGAAGGTACATACAACACCTCGCCTTCCCAAATGGTCACCCATCTGGTACTGGCCAGGCTCAGTGTTGCTTAATTTCGGTGATCTGGTGAGAACCAGTGTGCCAACGTGATTGTGCCATACATTAATCCCGATGATGAATCTATATATGTAAATTCGTATTCCTGTCTGTCTGTTTGTTTATATGTTTGTACATACCAAATTTTTGCCTTATTTCTAAAATTAAAATTTAAACAGGTTTACATTGTTTCAAATTATATTGTTTATAATATAAAACAAAATTCTGCACGTATTGTTTAAAATAAATAATATTTGTTTATTATTTAAAGAAAACGTTCTGTTTAAATTGTTTCTTTTTTCTGCTTATTTAAAACTGTCACTTTCTGAAATACCGTTTACACGTTCATTTGGTAACACACAGGTGACTACAGGAATTTAGTTCCTTTTAAGTGATACAGGGTTCGAGAGTATTTTGCTATCTAAACTCCAGTCTTACCAACAAAAATACCATACCTTAAGCCATACCCTGCCCGCCAGATTAATATGTATGGGCAGATCAACACTTCAAGCACTAAATTTCGTTGTTCGTTCATATTATTTGCGCGTTTGAATCCTGCCAGTGATTATCAAAGTTACATTTCGGGCAAATTTTTTGAAAGCCGTTCTTAACATAGGGAGATTGGGGGGGGGCGTCCGTTCTGAAAGCCGTTATTAACATGAGGAGGTTGGGGGTGTCTATTCCAAAAGCAAAAGTCGTTCTTAGCATAAGGAGGTTGGGGATTGGGCAACAACAACAGCAAACGTGCTTTAATTTTTTACGCTGTGGGGGAGGGGGAACATGTTACCACCGGGCAACGCCGGTTAACGGGTCCTGATAGTTATATACTATTTCTTTGTTTATTGAAACCTCAAAATTTATATTAGTGAAAAATAGAAAATAATACATTCAAACGAATGTAAATGTATTTTCTATTTTTCAAAAAATTTGCAGCAAATTGAAAGCAACAAAAACAAAAAGTGATAGGAACTGGTTTTAAAAATGCGCCTCAGGCAGTCGGTTCTTTTCCTATTATATTGTCTGTCTGACCTTCGCCCTTCCTTATTATGACCAATAATTATGAGGGGGTCCACTAAAAAAAAAAAAAAAAAGGAAAAAGGGGTCCAGGGGTCCAGGGGTCCAGGGGTAAAAAAAGGTTGAGAACTACTGTCATAGATAATACTACCAGGGCTGCTTCTGTAAAAAGGTAGGCTCCCTCTACTGGACTAGAAAAATCCTTACATCTGTTAATATCTTATATCTCTATAAGGCCACCATTCGCCAAAGCATGAAGTGCTGCTACCACGTTTGTGCTGATGTACTAATCACAAGTTTCTCCCTTTTTCGACAGTGTTCCAGAAAGAAAACTCCTTATTTCTGTCCCAAGAAGAAAAAAATCTAATCTAATAGGTTTCACACTGTCTACCAAACACTAACCACTGTCTCATCACAGCAATGTTGAATTCCTGTTCTTGTTTTATAAATACTTCAATGGAATGTGCTCCAACAAACTTACTGCACTTGTGCCCCTTTGATATAAATACCCTCGACCCACCCTACAAGCAGCAAAATCCCAACCCTTCACTGTAGAAGTCCCCACATGAATACTCTCTAATAGTTTCTTTCCTCGAACCACTTATCTTTGGAAATCCCTCTCTGATTCCCGTTTTTCCCAACTATTCTAATATGCAGAAATTTAAATGTAAAGTAAACAAGCATCTTGCTGCTCAACTCCCCACTTAGGATGTCTCTATAAATATGGCCATTAATTTACAGCAGCCCTTTACATCTCAGTAGCAGTGTGCCTTGTTTGAGGGGTGGGATATTACTTCTTGTTGTGTTAGTTGGAGATATGTATATCAAGGGGGCACAAGTGAAGCGAGTTCATCAGAGCACATTCCATTAAAGCACTTGTAAAACAGGCACAGGGATGCGACATTGCGGCGATGGGAACAGGTTGGAGCTTATTGAAGTGGTACTCACCCCAGGTATGTTTAACTGCCTTCTTCTGAAGGAGAAAGTTTCATGGGAATATTAAATTCACAAGCGGTCCCCAGTTGCATGTCTATCCCCATTAGAAGTTGACAACATTTGTTTTTTGTGGCTCTTGCAAGGTGCTGACGTTCTTCTACATACAGTACCTACTATTCCTAAATTAGTCACCCATCTGGTACTGAACACGATCAATGATGCTTAACTTTAGTGATCTAACCAGAGCAGGTGAGTCAACATGATTATGCCAATCATGCAGGCTGAAGCTTGGCCGATAGTACAGGACTTATTAGATTTTAGACTCTGTTTTGGACCCTTATGTGGCAGCAATACTCCATGTATGAGTTAATTGTGGCTCTGTAAAGATATAGGATGCTCTTTGGTGTGAATGATTTTCTAGCATGGTAAAGGGAGACCGCCTTCTTTTGCAGCATTATTGGCAATGTCCTCAATGTATTTGTTCCAATTCATGTTGCCTGTGAATGTTAAGCCGAGGACTCTTCTCCCCAACCTAAATGGATTCCAGCTATTACTGTTAACTTTATAGGTGTACCTGGTGTTAGTGAGAGTACATAAATTAAGAGCTGATGGAGTAAAGGAACTTCTGCCATTACTAATTGGCAAAATGTTACAACTGTCGATTAAAGGTATGTGTATCACAGTCAGCGTCTCGTCAGTGGGTCCTTTCATGAACGAACTTACGAAAATATAAGATAAGTGGATGATAAATGCGATGTGTCTAAATCGCATTTGGTTGGCAAATCCGTTGCTGTTGTCAAAAAGTTTTGTTATTTTTTTATACCATTGGAGCACAGAGTGGAGGGGGTGCTAATGTGATTGTAAGAATGAGGAGTGGATGAAATAAGTTCAGGAAATGTTTACTATTATAAACCAACAGAGCATTACAACTGTCGATCAAGGGAGGAGTCTATGAGGCATGTTAACTTTATAAGTGTGCCTGGTGCTAGTGAGAGTAGAAGAGTTAAGAGCAGATGGAGTAAAACTTACTGCCATTACTAACTGTTGACCGAAGTGTACTTAGTGTGATTATGCATGGAATTGAAACAGTAAGGGTTGATTTCTAAAAACCGTCCAATGTTGATGATGATGTTGATGCTGATGGAATGGAAGATGGTGTTGACGATGATGAAGATGATGACGATGCTGACGATGACAATGATGATGATGGTGATGATGATGATGATGATGATGATGATGACAACGAAAATGATGATGATAACGATGCTGACGATGATGATGATGAGGTTGATGCTGATGGAATGGATGATGGTGTTGACGATTATGATGATGATGATGATGATGCTGACGATGACAATGACGATGATGATGATGATCATGATCATGATCATGATCCTGATGATGATCATGATGACAATGATGATGATGACGATGATGATGATGAATACAACAATGATGATGAATACAACAATGATGATGATGATGATGACGACAATGATGATGGTGATGGAATGGATGAGAGCTGTTGGGTCAGTAGATGTAGAACAGTTGAGGTAGCAGGGTCAGCTGGGATCAGTAGACCAAGGAAACCATGAGAAGAAATGATAACAATGGATGTAAGAGAAAGAGGGATAAAAACTATATAACAAACGTTAGATGATGATGATGATGATGATGATGATGATGATGATGATGGTGGTGGTGGTGGTGGTGGTGGTGGTGGGCATCATTCATTCCTTTTCAAATGAATCAGATGATTCTATTGTTGGCAATCAATTTTCTCGATATCTTTCTAGTGTGAATTCTTTCTAGAAAGACACCGGGTGCTCACAAAAGGGACCATGTGAAGGTTGCCAACATCCCTAAATAAAAGTGATTGTTCTGAAATGAATTGCATTCAAACATGGCACACCCAGGTTGTCTGTCCGTGTCTGTAATCACTTAGCTACTCCATTATGATGACAGTGGAACGGATGGGAATCTCTGTAGATATAGAACAGTTGAGGTAGCAAGGTCAGTTCACAGGAGAAAGACAAGGAAGGTAATGATAAGGATGGATTTGAGAGAAAGAGTTAAACTCATCTCGGAAGGACATCATTCATTTCCCCCACTCTTTTTTCTTTTTCCATCTAGATTTCAGCCTCACGTAGGGGTCAGCCTGCTTGTTTCCTGTTTGTATCAAGCTGGAAAACAATCGGCGGTCTACCATTTTGAAAGGGCTGGGAGGGTCTTACTAACATCTTTTTGTAGTTTTTGTTTTTTCCCCACGCCACACCAATAAAATTATTTTCATGAAAATGATTTATTTATGTTCATATTTATTAAAAAAAAAAATTGGTTTGGGAATCTTCAGTAGGACAACTCTGGAGTGAATGTGGTATTATGGTGATTGAAGATTCTAACAAGGAAAATGATAGACATATAAAATGTACAGTGACAAAGATGGCTATAGATCCCCTCCTCCCGAATACTCTGAAATGGCCTAGTGCCTAATTTATTTTTTATTTTTCAGAAATAAACAAACTTTTCACAGTGTAGTATCTGTTTTGATGCTACATTTTAGTTAATTTTTCCTTAGTCAATGTAGGGGAAATATTTCTATACTCAGGCAATTTTTATTTTTGCTTACTGCCAGAGTGACCCTTTTTAGGGAGCTGGCTTTCCCAACATCAAGAATCAAATAAATTTTTTGGAGGTAGGTTAGTTTAGAAATCAAATGATGATGACGATGCTGATAATGATGATGACGATGATGATGACGATGACGATGATGATGACGATGCTGATGATGATGATGATGATGACGATGACGATGATGATGACGATGATGATGATGATGACGATGCTAATGATGGTGATGATGGTGATGATGATGACGATGCTGCTGCTACTGATGATGATGGTGATGATGATGACGACGATGACGATGGTGACGATGATGATGATGACGATGATGATGACGATAATGACGATGACGATGACGATGATGATAATGATGATGATGATGATGACGACGACGGTGACAACGATGATGATGATGATGTTGATGATGACGACGACGACGACGATGATGATGATGATGATGATGATGATGATGATGATGATGGCACTGGTGGTGGTCGTGATCATGATGATGATAATGACGACGATGATGATGACGATGATGATGATGATGACGACGATGACGATGATGATGATGATTCCAAGCCGAACAACGTGTGTCACGTAAGATTGCATGCTGACCATCTGTCATAAACAATGCGTTGTTTATTCCAGCAACATTTCATTCATCTATCCTCTTTTCATGAAAATCAAAATGGGGCGTGGAGAATAGGAGAGGAGTGGCGGCGATAAGTGGTTCCTGTGATTTATAAATAGACTCCATCTTGTATTATGCACTTTCCTGAACTGACTCCCCAACTGACAAACAACAAAACAGAAATTATTGAGTAGTTAAATATCTATACTCCAATATATCTTTTTTTGTTTTGTTTTGTGTGCATCGATATTCATATTAAAAACCCTCTTTTCTATTTATTTAAAAAGAAAATACAATTTTCTTATATATGGGTTATGGAATTGCATTCACGAGCAAAAGATTTAGCTAATTTGCATATTCTTTTAAACATTCATTTTAATTAATTCCCTATTAGTTTTTTCAGTTTTCTGAATGAGGGATGATCATTTTTAGTTAGCTATTACGTGTAATTATATTCATGCAGATATTCTACATGATTTATACGTGCGTAATATTTGTGTAAAAAGATTATAGTAAACACAAACCTCTTTCTAGATATATTTATGCGTATATATATTTGTTTAAAAAATTTTGCCTACCAAACTCCTCTGTTAGTTTTTGGTCGACCTGAAACTTAATATATAGGGTATTCGAACCCATACAAAACTTTATATTTGGGTTTTAGTCAGGGAAAATCGGTGCAAAAGTGTGAAAATTAAAGAAATGAAATTTGCCAGGTGAAAGTCGAATGACAGTATTACAGATATGCATGCATAACGTAATAGCTATTAGTTCATGTTTTAATTTTTAGCCTTGCAGCAAACATATCTTCATAATTCAGTCATTAACGTCAAACAAAAAAGTAAATCGTAAGCTAAATGTTTTGGTTTCGATTCTCAGTGATTAAAAAAAAAAAAAACCTTTTACATCATTATTATATATTGGGTCCAATATAATATAATAATAAATACGAAATCTGCATTAATTAAAATATTATATTTAAGCGTATTTTACGACCATTGAACAGAAGTGATACAAAAAACCTGGAACCTTTTCTTAGAACTGCACGCCTGTGGAACTCTGTTCCGTCTGCCTGCTTCCCACCGGACTACAACTTGGATGTGTTCAAGTCCAATGTTAACAAATTCCTAATGAACCACCCCCTTAAGTAAACACTTCATCAAATCTCCACACTAACGTAATGTACTTGCAATAACCCTTATCCCTGAGTAACTTCCGGGCCTTGATAAGTGGTGATCACTGTGTAAAAAAAAAAAAAAAAAAAAAAGAAACACAAGTTGAGGCAAATTTTGCATATCACCAGGGAGAGCCACACCACTAACTTGGAAGTACTTGACAGGACCAGCGTTGAGGCAACCATCATTTATCATCGCCTCCGTCGGGCAGGCCACGTCAGTAGAATGGACCTTTCCAAGCTGCTGAAAAAAATGCTTTATGGCAAGCTCACTAACGGGAATCGGCCACGAGGAGCACTTAAACAGCGTTATGAAGACCAGTTAAAGCTCACCTTGTCAATGACTAACATTGACCCTTCCTCATGGGAACAGGCTGCCGGGAACTGGAGAAAATGGAGGAACCTGGCACGTAAAGCTGCCATGGACTTAGAAAAGAGGACAATATGAAAAGGCTAGGAGAAGAAGAAGGAAAGAGTGAGAAGAACAGCCGAATCCCCCGCCTACACTCCCTTGCAAATACTGTCCGCGACTCTTCTATCACCGATTGGGCCTTGCAAGCCATGTAAAGTATAGGTATCCTAGAAGATAGGGGACAGACGATGGACACGAGTGGGCACCGACGATAATGATGACGACGACCAGGCAACGCCGGGTGGTCTTCTAGTATCTTATAAAATAATAATAAAAAATAATACGAGGGGTGTGCAATAAGTAATGCCCCTGACCCATTTCCCATAGCAGTAGAGCAACGAAACTTGGCACAGTTATTAGTTTTCTCTATATAGGAACCACCAAGAGTTATGCATTTCTCCCATCGTTTGATGCAGCTCTGGAGACCGTTTTTGTAGAACACCCCAGGTTGGTCCTCCAACCACGACGTGACTTCAGAAATCAAAGCTTTATCATCTGGGAAACGCTTTCCTTTCAAAAACAACTTTATGGCTGGGAAGAGATGAAAGTCAGAGGGTGCAAGGTCAGGAGAGTAGGGAGGATGGGGATGGATTTCATAACCACACGCCCGTGCTTCTGATCTGGCGACATGCGAGTTGTGGATCGGAGCATTGTCCTGCAAGAGGAAGGTTCCTTTGCTGATCTTGCCCCGCCTCTTGATTTTGATAGCTTCCCTTAATTTCCTCAAAAGTGAAGCATAATAGGCTCCTGTAATTGTGGTACCCTTTGCCAGGAAATCTGTCATCACTACTCCATCCTGGTCCCAGAAGACTGTGAGCATGACATTGCCAGCGGAGGGCTGCACCCTTGCCTTCTTTGGAGGTGATGAGTCCAAGCGCTTCCATTGCATTGACTGGGCTTTGGTCTCTGGATCATTGTGATGGACCCAGGTTTCATCCTGTGTAATCAGTCTTTTGAAAAACTTTGACTCATCTTCTTGGCACATCTCCAAATTTATCCTCGAGCCCTCGACGTGTTCTCACTTCTGGAATGGTGTGAGAAACCTGGGAATCCATCTGGCAGACACCTTATGCATATGCAATCGGTCATGAATGGTAGTTTCCACAGACCCTGTACTAATCTTGACATCTTAGGCTATTTGGCGAATAGTAATGCATCGATCTTCCAAAATGGCAGCCTCAATTTGACGGGCCTCATCAATGGCAGAAGGGGGGGAGCGACCAGGTCTGGAAGCTGTTTCCACAGGCTTCCGGCCATGTTTAAATTCACGATGCCAGCGTTTTACAAGGTCATATGATGGGGCATTATTACCATAAGTTTCTTTCATTTCATCAAAAGTCTTCTATGAAAGTCTCCTTTCAAATACAAAAACCGGATCACTGCTTGACATTCAACAGGTTCCATTTCACACCTGACTCAGTTCAAACACCTGTAAAACAGAAATCACAATTACTTCAGAAGTATAATTTGCCACATAACCCGTAGAGATATAAATCATTGCACATGCAAAATTTCAGCTAAATTAGACAACTGGAAGTGGGTCAGGGGCATTACTTATTGCACGCTCCTCGTATCTAGGACGTGTTATTATAACTTCAAGATGGCTAATAAAAGGGAGGTTTCTGAATTTACATGAAGGGCTTCCACTCCCACCACTTTTGAATGAAACTGTTAAACTAAGCACAGCTAACTTTTACGCTTAGCAGTTATGTTCCAAAAATTCATAATGATCAGTTAATTAGTTTAGGAGTGAATCCTATTAATGATGATATATAAACATGTATGCAGTGTTAACTTTGTAAATATCCTGCTGTTTTAATAAAGTTTTTTATATATATACAGGCATCACCACTCATCAAGGCCCAGAGGCCACTTGAGGATAGGGGTTTAAGTATTTTTATACGTGACGCGTTCCAAAAGTAATGCCTCCTATTTTTTATTTCGCCCGAATAGATTGGAGGGGATTGCCAATTGCATTGTCATGATTGTATGCATTCATGTGTTCGAACATGTTTTTGTCCTCACATACACACCCCCACATGTACGCACGCACACATACACATGTACATATATTGACGTTCACATACATACACCCACATGTACGCACGCACACATACACATGTACATATATTCACGTTCACATACACACACCCACATGTACGCACGCACACATACACACGTACATATATTCACGTTCACATACATACACCCACATTCACGTGCATACACACACACACGCTAACGTGCACATGTACGCATACATACGCACACATGCGCAACGTCACTTCCCTTTAAAGGAAATCCAGACATGCGCCGTCAGAACACTGAGCTCGGTATAAAAGTCAACAACAACAACGTTCAACTTTCTCTTTCTCCCCTTTTGCCTTGGTTCGTCAACCAGACAAGTTCACATCCACAGCTTATGTCCTGAAGACACTTCCACGTGGACGACTGCTGCCATGCACGCACGGCTTTACTGAGGTCAACCTCCTCTCTCTTTCTTTTCCTACATGCTGGCTGGACTGCCCTTTCTCCTTCCCCTACCTTATTCCTCTTTTTTCCACGCACATAGTCGTCAACGACTGAACTGAACACGTGTTCCACCTAAACCATTTATTTTCAACAGAAAATAAACGACATGTTTATTTTATTCAGCAATTGAGTTTTGTTTCCTTTCATTATTTTCTTTTGTAGTGAGTTAGGATTATTATATCCTGGTCCGCAACACATGACATGAAAGTTTCATCTGTCTGTTGCAGATATTAACGGTGTGAGATTCTAATGAAAACAACCCCTGCCATGCACGTGTGTCAAAAGCAGAAATGTGACATTGAATTCCTGGCAAAAATGCACCACATAAAACAGAACTTTTTCTTTTCCCTCTCTGCATTTAAAAGATATCAAGATGGGCACCGAATTTTACCTGGTGTCATGTTTATATATGAAATAAAAACTGAGTGAAACTTGTTTTTCTAAATTTTAGATGCATAATACTAACTAGATTTTTAATGGAAATAATTCCCCATTTAGTAATACTATATTACTAAATAATATATAACGAAAACTACAGCATAAATTTTAATGCCCCAAAAGATTTTTGTCTGGTTCTTTCATAGTTACAACGTTTATACGTTGCCCACTTTACTTGTCGATCTTTAATTATTTAATGAAATACATAAAGGATACATCCATATTTATGCTGGGCCGAATTTTGAAATGATTAGCCGATCTATATATTAGGAATCGTAGAAATTGCCGACATTTTTTTTATTGGAGAGTTCTTTACTTCCGTTTGACAACCGGCCATCCAGTCAGCAATTCCATCGTCTATTTTTAGCGACCGTGTGTGTTGGCACCAACTCTTTGCCGGGAATCCTCTTTAACAGGTCGATATGGAAGAGAGAGGTAGAAGAAAAAGAAAGGGATAGAGAGAAAAAAAAAA
This sequence comes from Euprymna scolopes, assembly GCF_053919585.1. Lineage (NCBI taxonomy): Eukaryota > Metazoa > Mollusca > Cephalopoda > Sepiida > Sepiolidae > Euprymna > Euprymna scolopes. Next base: position 126,646,450 of record NC_136499.1, on the reverse strand, counting down.
CAGAGAAAGATAGAGAGAAAGAAAAAAGATATATATATATATATATATATATATATATATATATATATATATATATATATATATATAGTCATCAACATACAGTACTGTTTCGCTGTTTCACAGCTCATCAGTGCGGCTAGACAGGCAACTACCTCAAGCCAGGATTGAAAACCGACCGTCTGTATGACAGTCAAGGCTCGTAACCATTACGCTATTGGCGGCTAGAGAGAGAGAGAGAGAGAGAGAGAGAGAGAGAGAGAGAGAGAGAGAGAGAGAGAGAGAGAGAGAGAGCATTTTATAAGTAAGCCTTAGTTTTTCTTTCTTCTCTTATATATATATATATATATATATATATATATATATATATATAGATAGATAGATAGATATAGATATAGATATATTCTCTGTCTGTCTGTCTGTCTGTCCCCTCTCTCTCTCTCTCTCTCTCTCTCTCTATATATATATATATATATATATATATATATATATATATATTCTGCTCATGACTGTGTAGCAAAACAAATAAAGAAATATATATATATATATATATATATATATGTATGTATATATATATATATATATATATTATTACTTAATTTAATCACATAAATTAATATACGAAAGTATAAATTTATGCGTAAACTTTAAGTATTTACTTCAACAGTGCTCAATACGTAGGTAGAGCTAGGTAGTAAGTTATTAAATATACATGGCAATTAAACTACACAGAATATTCCGCGTTTCATCCACACCTGAGGAATCCTAGCGTGGATGAAATGTGGAATATTCTGTGTAGCTTAATTGCCATATATATTTTATAACTTACTACATATACATACATACATATATATATAAATATATATATATATATATATATATATATATATATATATATATATATATATATATATATATATATATATATATAATTAAGGACTAAGCTTTTGCATTAACAATATCACCTGAATAGGTCTCTAGTTACTAGTAATTGGCTGGCCGAAACATGTTAATGAATGTGTAGCGACATATTAATTCTTATATATATATTAGAGCTATACAGCATATTCTTTTTGTTGTTTTGACTCTCGAGTATATATCCGACACAGTTAGAGACAATTAATCAACTGAGAAACACATACCTCTACATAAAAACATCAATGGATATATACATATTTTTTTTTTTACCTGAGAATTAAAACAAGGAAAAGAATATGCTGTTGTCATAGCCCTATATATTATTACTATTTACTTGAAACGTCAAGCAGGTTGTATATCCCAATCATAATAGATAAAAAAAATTGCATGTATAAAAATTTTCCAATTAAATTTTTTTTTTAATTAAACTTTCTTTTGTATAAAGGTAATAAAGTTCAAGCTCAATGAATGACACTGCAGAGCATATATAGTGTAATAATTTATATAGTGTAATAATTTATATAGTGTAATAATTCATATAGTGTAATAATTTATATAGTGTAATAATTTATATAGTGTAATATAATAATTTTTAAAGTTCTGATAATCAAGTTTCTTTAGTTGGTAGTTAATTACATTTCAAGGAAAATTATTATAATATAATTTTGTTTGCAACTAACAAGTCAACAAAATTATGTCTTTGTTGCATTTTTGGTGGCTTACTAATCAGCTAAATTAAAAAAAAGGGGGAAATCATTATTTTGAACAACTTACATGGTTCATATAAAAAAAAATATATATATACTAGCTGTACCCTGCCATGCGTTGCTGTGGCTCAATTTGGTGTAATGGAAAATTCTAATAAAAAGAGAAAATGCATGTTTCTTATATTCTTAGTACAGCAATCCACTCCAAAAAGTAAAAAAAAAAAGGCGAAAATGAAAAAAAAATGGTACTCTTGCAGAATTAGATCCTGATCCTCGGGATTACCTTCAATCATGGCTTGGGCTCGACCAGCAATCAATGGATAAAGCTGAACGTAGCAAAAATGTTGAAACGCTAAATGTTTTGTTTTTTTTGTTTTCTGTATACAAAAATGTGAGTTAGTAATTAATATTTGAGTGATGGTGGGGGGTGTTACTATACACAGATTCGAAAAAGTTGTCCAAAAACAAATAAATGAAAGCAAAGGTAAGGTAAGTTACATTTCTACCTAACTGGATAATTGTTTAGTGTTGTTATGTAATGTAAAATGTTTAATTGGCTCGAAAAACAGAAATGGTTGCAGACTCTGTTGAATACGTTAAGTTTGGGAAAGTAAGTTGAAAACTAAAAACTATACAATACAGTTGCAAAAACCCATCGAATATGTTACTATGACATAAGCTGACATAATCGGTGGGTTTGTGACAGTATTTTGTATAGTTTTTTAGTTTTAACTCACTTTCTCAAACTTAACGTAATCAACAGTGTCCGCCACCATTTGTACCTTTCAAATACACCGATAAACACTGTTTTTCGAGCTGACTAAACGTTACATTAAATGAAAAGGGTTTGTATTACTTAACACAGATACAAAGAAGTTGTCAAAAAATAAATATGTAACAAATAAATGCTATCAAAGGCAAGAAAAATAAATGTTCTACCTAACTGGATAAGATTGTAGTGTTTTTATGTAATGTATAATGTTTAATTGGTTCAAAAACATGCAGTGTTTATCGGTATATGTGAAAAATACAAATGGCGGCAGACTGTATCGAACATGTTAAGTTTGAGGAAATTTTGGGAAAATGAGTTTAAACTAAAAAACTATACAAAATACTGTTAGGAACTCACTCAATATATGTTACTGTGATGTAGGCTGACATATAATCAGTGGTTTTAAACTTTTGCTCGATACAGGTGACGACTTTTAAGAGTCCCATTTAGTGATTACCTGGTTTGAAGATATTATACAACTAAACAGCAAATCTGCCCCCAAAATCCGGTATTAATTTACTTTAAGGCTCGTCTCATG
>NC_136499.1:126626018-126638518 GCF_053919585.1 Euprymna scolopes | reverse complement strand
GCAAAAAGGTGGCGAGGAGACACTCTGAATCAGAAACAAAAATAACTGTATAGTGCTGCTGATGCTCCATCAGGAAGCCAGGGAATTTATTTTCCTCAGCACAAAAGCCCACGCAGATGAGACAATTTTTAAACTGACAACTTCCCTGTTAGGTCAGCTCACTAGATATCTACGCTTCCCGCGCAAAAAAGCACACACACAAAGGGAGAGGTGAACGTAGCGTAAACTTTACCTTTGTCCTGTAAATACCTGTCCATTGGCTTATTAGGAGGAGCGCGGTAGAAACTAGGAAGCTGATTGGCTAACTTAAAATTCAATAGAATGTACGCATATAAAAATGCGAGATAACTCCAACTCTCTGCATAAGCCTGATTTATTCTCACGAGAATAAAACATGGAATATTTTGTGTAGCTTAATTGCCATATATATTTTATAACTTACTATCTAGCTCTACCTATGTATTGAACACTATTAAAGTAAATACTTAAAGTTTACGGATAAAATTATACTTTTGTATATTAATTTATGTGATTAAACGAAGTAGTTATATATATATATATATATATATATATATATATTTTATTACTGTTTTATCTGTTTTACAGACTGTGTTGAACGGACTTCTGTTCAAGTCTGACGAAGTTGCTGGATCGTGAATATGATCTGGTAGCAGAAACATGTGCAACTAAAACAGATAAAACGGTAATAAAAAAAATTTATTTATTTGCTCTGCAACAATAAATAAAATAAATAAATAAATAAATAAAATAAAATAAAATAATGAACCAATGAAAAATAAATAAATAAATAAAATAAAATAATTAACCAATGGAAAATAAATAAATAAATAATTACCCAATGGAAAATAAATAAATAAAATAAAATAATTAACCAATGGGAAATAAATAAATAAATAATTACCCAATGGAAAATAAATAAATAAAATAACATAATTAACCAATGGAAAATAAATAAATAAATAATTACCCAATGGAAAATAAATAAATAAAATAAAATAATTAACCAATGGAAAATAAATAAATAAATAATTACCCAATGGAAAATAAATAAATAAAATAACATAATTAACCAATGGAAAATAAATAAATAAATAATTACCCAATGGAAAATAAATAAATAAAATAACATAATTAACCAATGGAAAATAAATAAATAAATAATTACCCAATGGAAAATAAATAAATAAAATAAAATAATTAACCAATGGAAAATAAATAAATAAATAATTACCCAATGGAAAATAAATAAATAAAATAACATAATTAACCAATGGAAAATAAATAAATAAATAAATAAATAATTACCCAATGGAAAATAAATAAATAAAATAAAATAATTAACCAATGGAAAATAAATAAATAAATAATTACCCAATGGAAAATAAATAAATAAAATAACATAATTAACCAATGGAAAATAAATAAATAATTACCCAATGGAAAATAAATAAATAAAATAAAACAATTAACCAATGGAAAATAAATAAATAAATAATTACCCAATGGAAAATAAATAAATAAAATAATATAATTAACCAATGGAAAATAAATAAATAAATAATTACCCAATGGAAAATAAATAAATAAAATAAAATAATTAACCAATGGGAAATAAATAAATAAATAATTACCCAATGGAAAATAAATAAATAAAATAAAATAATTAACCAATGGAAAATAAATAAATAAATAATTACCCAATGGAAAATAAATAAATAAATAATTACCCAATGGAAAATAAATAAATAAAATAACATAATTAACCAATGGAAAATAAATAAATAAATAAATAAAATAAAATAATTAACCAATGGAAAATATATAAGTAAATAAAATAAAATAATTAACCAATGGAAAATAAATAAATAAATAATTACCCAATGGAAAATAAATAAATAAAATAAAATAATTAACCAATGGAAAATAAATATATAAATAAAATAAAATAATTAACCAATGGAAAATATATAATTAAATGAATAAATAAAATAAAATAATTAAGCAACGGAAAATAAAATAAAATAAAATAATTAACCAACGGAAAATAAAATAAAATAAAATAATCAACCAACGGAAAATAAAATAAAATAAAATAATTAACCAACGAAAAATAAAATAAAATAAAATAATTAACCAACGGAAAAGTAAATAAAATAAAATAATTAACCAACGGAAAATAAAATAAAATAAAATAATTAACCAATGGAAAACAAATAAATGAATAAAATAAAATAACACTTGCATGGATATCTCAGGAACTGTGAAGACGACTTTTAATCATCGTAAAACCCTTGCCTTTATTGTCGATCTGTTTCTCTCCTTAACTTTTCTCGATACTGTCTTTCTCTTCCACATGGAGTGTTGGTCTGCCCTCTTGCATATAGAAATTCTAATTTAATAACTCTCCTTTCTTTTTTCTTTTTCTCTTTTCTCAAAACAGAGAGACTAATATATTAATATATTTTCTTCTTCTTTTTTCCTCCTTTCTTTACTTAACTTTCCCATTTATCAGAGCGTGTTAGTTTTACTATGAGAATCTATGTTTTAATAATTCATCAAAAAACTGCCCAATTAACCTTTATAACCTTTGTAATTGTTTCTACCAGCTGGTTTTTTTAACATATTGTCTGAGAATTAAACTTTTGTCTGGTTCTCTTATTAGCAATAAATGATTCATAAGAATTTACCAGCAAGGTTGGCCGACTTTGCCCGAGATGTATAAGATTGCCACATTGTGTCCAAGTGCTTCCACTGCATTGAATAGGCTTTTGTCTTTGGATCATAGTGATATACCCAGGTTTCATCCCATGTAATCAATCTTTTGAAAAACTTTGATCCATCTTCTTAACTCATCTCAAATTCATCTTTAGGCATGCAACATTTTTTTCAAAAAGATGTCTTACATTTTATGCAAATGCAAATAGTCATAAATTATAGTTTTCACAGATTTTTACCTCTTCAGCTATTTGGCAGATATCACATGTCGATTTTCCAAAATGGCAGCCTCCACTCAACTGACAAATGCCTTATCAATGGCAGAAAGGAGGCGATCAGGCCTGGGAGTTGTTTCCATAAATTTCTGACCATATTTGAATTCACAATTCCTGCATTTTACAAGGTAGTATAATCGGACATCATTGCCATACGTTTCTTTCATTTCATGAAAAGTCTCCTGTGGTGTGCGTGCTTTCAAATACAAAAACTGGATCACTGCACAACACTCAACAGGTTCCATTTCACACCTGACTTACCTCAAACAACTGTAAATCAAAAACCACAATTATTTAATTATTTTAATTTTTCACATAACCCATAAAGATATAAATCATTGCACATGCAAAATTTCAGGCACATCAGATAGATGGAATTGGGTTAGGGGCATTATTATTGAACGCCTCTCAAACTCTTTTGATTAGTATTAATATGGACATAAAATATAGACTGGTTGCATTTAAGTGTATTTTCTCAAAAGTAATCATGAGCATGGAATATATGTCTATATTGAAGATAGCATCCATTGTGGCATGGACACCTCCAAAGAAGATCCCAAATATTTCTACATGTGCTGCGGAGTAGCATTTACCCACAGCGTTTATATTTTCCCTCTACTGTTCACAAAATGCTGGGGTTGCTATCGTCGAGAGTATCACCGAAAAAAATTGACCACACCGTGTTCGCTCATCTCTCAGCCAACATCCACATTTGTGGAGATTTCAATGTTCTGAATGTTGAATCGTTAGTCCATTCAAACAAAATAAGTGATGAAGAGAAGGTTTGTCATGATTTCTTTTATGATCTAAGATTATTAAAAAAAAACCCACTAGGGTAGGTGATGCTGAGGGACAATTTGCAAATCTTGTAGATCTTTTTCTAAGAAAATACCCTGAACTGCGCTCATCTTGCATTCCGCTTTCACTAGGATCTTCCGATCACTCGGTTGTCTTAACGATGATAAAAACAAAGCGTAACAGGACCCGTGTCCTTCTGTGACGTCACACACAGTTTACACATGTAACATGTCAACACCTGGGATGTAACACGTTGTAGCAAAGTACGTTACAAGGAACATAGGACAAGTAATAACTTGACTCCTTTTTTTGTAACAAAACATTTATTTCTCCTTTTTTGTAACAGCAACATTTATTTCTGGGTAGTTTTCCGAATAAAGCGTGATCGTTCTCCTTCTCTCTGACTTCTGTTCTCTCGAACGTCATTTTGAACATGCTCTAAAACGTTCTCCTGAAGTGCTGTCTGTGCACACATTCTTTTTTTATAGATTTTTCTTTTCCCCTACTGTGACGTCATTTCACACATCGCTTGATTTAGTCAAGTATTTTTTTTTACAGAGGAAAATCAAAATTTAATGAGATCGATCGTATCGCAGCCATCTTACCTATTTCGCAGACGAGGAAGAGTGTGCCTTTAAACTAAAAAGTGATTAACAAAAGATAAAATGAAAAAGTGATTAAAATGGATAAAAAAAACCCTGTAAAATAAGTGAAAAATAAAAACCTAAAATATTTTTTCTGCCCGTGTTTCAAAATAATCTCATCAAATTTTGACAAACTTTAAGCAGTGATGAAGTTATCTCCCCTGATGCCCTCATCCTCGTCTGCCAAAATGGCGAGGATAGATCGATCACATTAAAATTTGATTTTCATGTATGAAAATAACTATTTGATCAAATTAAGCGATTTCTTCATGAGAACTTTTTTCATAACATTTGCATATGCACATTCACGCTCTGTTACGCATTGAACAGTGTATCGATACTTGTCTGGCTGTCTGAGGAAGTTTCCGAATGTTCATATCGGAACTACCTCTACACTGCATGTTTAAAAAGAATATGTCTTCTATTGCATCCGACTTAACTGATTGGTAAAGCATCGGCATAGACAGTTACAAACCCTCCAAGAAATTCTAACATAACCCAAACAATCAGCCACAGTACACCCTCAAATGCGCTGCCACTATTGCACATCGAAATCACTAAGATGTTTTAAAACTAAAGCCACTTTTATGACTTCTACTAATCGCCACAAAAGGATTATAGAAAATGCGAGAGAGTCATATGCTCAGTCCAGCAAATCCAAAGTAAAAAACAGAGGCTTGGTTGCCATAAGTTTTAGTGAATAACAAACAAAGTCCTGAACAGATGCACATCTATCTCAACCATTATCAATGAGCCTGAGGTGATTTCGTCAGCATCCGACAAAGCACAACCCTTTGCCAAAACATTTGCATCAAAATCAACTCTGTGTAATCAGGGCCACCTTCCTCCCAAATTTCTTCCCAAGACCGAAAATAATCTGAGCAGCATCCACATTTCAGTGATATTGCAAAACTTATCAAGAACCTTAATGCCAGCAAAGCAACTGGCCCTGACAATATTCCAGTCACCGTACTCAAAAAACTGCAACTCTCTTTCTTGCAAAGCTGTTTAAACGCTTCCTAAAGAAAGAAATGCTTCCCAACACCCTAGAAAACTGCATTAGTCTGTTCAGTGTTTAAAAATATTGGAGATCGGTTTTCTGCATCTCAGTCTTTTGTGCATCATGAGTAAGTTGTTTGAATCTGTGATAAATAGAGAAATTGTCAACCACTACAGCAAAAACAACTCAATGACAAATAATATAGTTTCCATCCTGCGAGATCTACAGCTGATGTGCTGACTGTAATTTCACAGCTGATCGGGGGGTTCTCTTTGACGGAATAGTCAATACTGACCAGCTGTGGCACTCTTAAAGAATCTTTACCATTAACTCCAGTTCTGCACCATTCTGAGCAACTCAGCCATGCTAATATCCGCGATGTCCTTCATGTTGTCTGACATCCTTGTTTTTAGTTTATCACATCCTTTTTGCGAGGGGTTGTACCCAAGAACAGATCTTTTGTTAGGTCATCTGTTCTGACCACATGTCCTAAAAAGCGTAATTTCCTGTTATTGATTCTGACCACATGTCTTCAGCTCATATTAAAAGCATTTGATATTTGGTATGAAGGTCTATTTCAGAAGATTTACAACTATGCAATATCTGAAAATGTCTTCCAAACCATGAAATCCTTTCTCTATGATAGTAGCCGTTGATGAGCAGTAGTCCAAAGCTTAAAACATCAACGCTGGCCTCACTCAGGGATCCATTCTGAGCTCAACTCTCTTCCTAATCTTCATCAATGACCTCTTAAATCACATTCTAAGTTCATTCATCGACATATACACACAGACGATACTAACAATACTACTATCTATGGCAACACTTCAAAGGCTAGAAATGATCAAGATCTCTTTGTGTCTCTCTCCTCCAACTTTGAGCATGTGGTGCAATGGGGCAAAAGGTGGCTGGTTAATTTTAATGTATCTAAAACCAAGCTTTTATCTTTCCACCACTAATGCTTTGATCTACAGTTAACCCAAATTGAATGGCTTTCATCTAGAGAAAGCATTTTGCTTCGATAAACATCTGCTTCTGACCTTCACTCCTGACCTGAAATGAAGATTTGGGTCAAATCTGTTGCAAAAGCTTTGGAAAAGTGGTTGCATCATTCTACCGCTCTAGAAGCTATCTCAATCCTGACACAATCCTCTACTTGAACAAGAGCCAGAGACGTCCTAAAATAGAGTACTGTTGCCACATCTGGGCAGGATCTGCTCGGATCATGCTTTCCTGCCTTGGTAGAATTCAGAACCGGCTTCGAAATCTAGTAGGTGATGCCATTTTCTCTTCTCTGCGACTTCTTTATCACAGAAGAGATGTTGCGAGTCTATCTTTACTATATCGTTATTTTTATGGCAAGTGCTCGACTGAACTTTAATCCATGGTCCCACCCCAACAAAATTTTCACAGAAAACACTCGTTTAGCTACAACGACTATCCAAAATTTACCCACTCTCTATCTGTGCCTAAATTCCATGAAGAAAGCTTATTTCCCAGAACTGCCGCTTGTGGAACTCTATACTGTGGGCATGCTTTCCAGCTGGTCGTCTTCAAGTCTAATGTAAACAAGTTCTTGTTGAGCCGTCCCCTTAAATAATAAAATTTTATTTAATTTCCATCATTAACGGTCGCTACACTGTTGCTTCACTGATCACGTTACGCTCATTAACCATTATCCTCGAATGGCTTCCAGGCCTTTATAAGGCGTGACGCCTTTGTAAAAAAAAAAAAAAAAAAAGAAATGAATATTCATGATCAAGGCATTTTCTTGCCACGGCTTGATCAAAAGTGGGAGGGGGGAATATATAAAATTACGTCGGCAGTCGCCGCACTTCAAACACAAACGCTCTATATAATACCCCTCTGCTCATTTCGAAAGTCCTTTAAAACGGCTCTCGTCAACAAATTAGTCATAAGATAAGAAGGAGAGGAGGAGGAGGATGAGGATGAGGAGAAGTGGGGGGAGGAGGAGGGGGTACATGGGGACACACCAATCTTGGTTTTATTCTCTTTCATTTAGCGATGACGTCAGAAAATGACTGACGCACGAAAAAAAAAACCAAAAAAAAACCTCTCCACCTTCTCCCCCCCCCCCCGCTTTGTCCTCTTGTCACCTGTTTTTTTTCTCTAGAGCTATGACAAATATTCTATGGACAGTGTGTCGCAGCAGGACACATTCGTCGATATATTTCGATCTACAATGCGAGCACAAATGTGTACACACGGCTAAATGTATACGTTCCATGGATATGCACAAATATAGTCTTGCATATTGTACGCGCATATGTTCTGTATCCATATAATAGTTTAGAATTTTCATTGTTTATCTGTTTCATAAATATTGAATAGTTACGTTCGCTAATAAATGTTGATTGTTCTTCTGTTCAATAATTGTTAATGATATTTCTGTTTATTAAATTTTAATTGTTTCTCTGTTCAATAATTGTTAATGATATTTCTGTTTATTAAATTTTAATTGTTTCTTTTCAGTAAATATTAATGATATTTCTGTTTTAATTGTTTCTCTGTTCAATATATTTTAATGATATTTCTGTTTATTAAATTTTAATTGTTTCTCTGTTAAATAAATTTTAATGATATTTATGTTTATTAAATTTTAATTGTTTCTCTTTTCAATAAATTCTAATGATATTTCTGTTTATTAAATTTTAATTGTTTCTATTTTCAATAAATTTTAATGATATTTCTGTTTATTAAATTTTAATTGTTTCTCTATTTAATAAATTTTAATGATATTTCTGTTTATTAAATCTTTATTGTTTCTCTGTTCAATAAATGTTATATATACTTCTGTTTATTAAATTTCAATTTTTTCTCTGTTCAATATATTTTAATGATAGTTCTGTTAATCAAATTTTAATTGTTTCTGTTCAATAAATTTTAATAATATTTCTGTTTATTAAATTTTTATTGTTTCTCTGTCCAATAAATGTTAATGATATTTTATTTACTTAATATCAATTGTTTATTAAATTTTAATTGTTGCTGTTTATTAAATTTTTATGTTTTATCTGTTTATTAATTTTAATGACTTTTCTGTGTAAGAATTTTAATGATTTTATCTGTGCTAAACATTCAATGGTTTATCTGTTTAATATATTTTAATAGTTTATTGATTTAATACATTTTAATAATATTTTTGTTTCATAAATTTAATTGTTTCTCCGTTTAATAAATGTTAGTAGTATCTCATAATTTCTCAGTTTAATAATTTTTAATGGATTCTCGGTTTAATAAATTTTTCTCTGGTGGATTATAGTGGGCTCTCTAATAATATTCATATGAATTGTTTATCTGTTTAATTAAGTTTGTTTCTTTGTTTCACTTTTTTTTTTTATAAATGTTAATTGTTTCTTCGTTTGATAAATTTTAATTGTTTTTCTGATAAATGTTAATGGTTTTTCAGTTTGATTTTAATGGGTCCTCTGTGTAATAAATTTCAATTTTTTCTTAATTTGTCAAAGATTAATTGTTTCCTTTTTTTTTAAACGTTTAATGGTTTTTGTGTTCGGTAACTTTTAATAGTTTCTTTATTTTCTATTTGATAAATATAAATGCTTTCTCTGAAGTTTAATATATTATCTGTTTGATAACATTGTATTTTTTGTTTAATAAATTTTAATTGATAAATATTTATAACGTCTTGATTTAATAAATTTTAATTTTTCCTCTGATAAATTTTAATGTTTCTTTGATGAACTTAAATGATTAATATTTTTAATAAATTTTAATGGTTTCTTTTTTTTATATAAATTTTATTTGTCAACCTTTTTAAAAAATTGAAACAGTTTCTGTTCATTGAATTTTAATATTTTTTGTTTTATAGTTATTAATGGTATTTTCTGTTTTATAAATTTTAATTGTTTCGCTGTTTGGTAATTTTTAATGTTTTGTTTGTTTAATGATTTTAATCATTAATCTGTTTAATAAGTTTCAATCGGTTTTCTTTTTGATCTGTTTTAATGTTTTTTTTTTCTGTTTGATAAAGAAAAAAAGGGAGAAGAAAAAGGAAGAAAAAGAAGAAGAAAAGAAAGAAGATGAACAACAACAAAATTTATTCTAAATGAATAACGAAAAAAAAGAATGCGATCATAATTTTCGATTCATTATTTCATGACAGTAAAGAGTGAAGAAAGAAAAGAATGCTCAAGGGAAGTAATTCACTTCCGGAAATCATAAATAGAGATTAAAGAGTTCTCTTTTTTAGTGCATTATCTGCCAGTCAGGGAAATCCAAAGCCCTATGATATTTACAAGGTGATCACCACTTATCAAGGCCTGGAAGCCACTCAGGGATAAGGGTTATTGTAAGTACAATAAGTTAGTGTGGAGATTTAATAAAGTGTCTATTTAAGGGGTCGGTTCATCAGGAATTTGTTTACATTGGACTTAAAGGCATCCAGGTTGTAGTCAGGTGGTAAGCAGGCAGACGGAACAGAGTTCCACAGGCGTGCAGTTCTAAGAAAGAAGCTTTGTTCATGGAATCTACGTTTTGATTTAGGCACAGATAAAGAGTGGGGGAAGTTTTTGACAGTGGTTTCAGCTAGGCAGGTGTTCATCGCGAAAGATTGGCGAGGGGGTACCAGAGATTGGAGTTCAGATGAGCACAGAAGAGACGTTGCAAGCCTATCGTTGTTTTATCGTTATTTCCATGGCAGGTGCTCGTCTGAACTTCAATCTCTGGTCCCCCCTCGCCAATCTTTTACGAAGAACACCCGTCTAGCTGAATCCACTGTCAAAAACTTTCCCCACTCTTTATCTGTGCCTAAATCAAAACGTAGATTCCATGAACAAAGCTTCTTTCTTAGAACTGCACGCCTGTGGAACTCTGTTCCGGTTGCCTGTTTCCCACCTGACTACAACCTGGGTATCTTAAAGTCCAATGTGAACAAATTCCTGATTCTTAAGTAAGACACTTTATCAAATCTTCAACACTAACGTGCTGTACACACAATAACCATTATCCCCGAGTGGCTTCCGGGCCTTGATAAGTGGTGACTACCTTGTAAAAAAAAAAAGAAGAAAGTCACAGGCCTAGAGTTCTGGATCAAAGTGGAAACGATGGCATGTTCTGAGGCATCTTTTTTTTTTATCTCAAAGAGAAAAGTTTATGGCTACAAGGAACAGTTCAGAAATTTCTTTCTAAAGGCGTCTGTTTGTTCTTCCTTGAGGGAAAAGTTGGTAATTCTGGTTAGGGGATGTCATTTCTCAGAGAAGTTTGATATCCACCTGGAATAGTGGGAGAAAATTCTCATAATCGATAGCTTGATATTATCCTACCGCATTCCACTCAGACTTTAAGATACAACACAATGTCCAACAGTAGAAGATGAATGAGAACTGCTAGTCATCAAAATTCTCAGAACTTGGTGCGATAACCAATCCAAGCTTTTTTTTACTTTATCAGGATAAATGAAATTTTTAGAGCTCCCAGTATTGACGAGCATCCACATAGACTCCTCGTTCATTTTTCTTCATAATGATGAACGAGACAGACTCTCCGAGAAAGCACATAAATGAACTAAATTAGCAACGAGAGACTTACTGTAGTCTATAACAGTCTGCAGACTCATGCAAAATATCCCCTTTTTTTACAGTTTCTACAGAATTAATTTTTGGCAGCGTATTTCGCCGGCCATGTTTCAAGTTTCTGCAAAAGAAACATTTCAGTCTGGAGCATGCTGTTTCTGTGAATTGCTCAGTGCACACCAACTGATCGATGACTACTTCTTCTCTTGTTTTTGCCGTGGACATAGAGGCAGTCAGGGAGTCCAATCGGGTGGATGAAGTTAGCTGTATCTGGATCATTTCTAGTGTGAGAGTCTGGCCATATGCTGCACCTAACTTGAACCCTTTGTTCTCTGTCTGATGTGAGACAACAATATCAAATTCATTCGGGATGTAATCATCCCTTGTGTGAGTTGCAGTCACAGACTGGAAATCATAGTCTTTGACAAGTTCTTTCAAAAACTGCAACGATTGGTCCACATTCTCATTGCAGCCGGGTCACCAATATATTTCAGCAAGAAACGCTATTTTTCAACTGGACGAAAACCCTCTTGAGAACTTTAATAGCTGTTTAGTGGGGTAGTTGTACCCCAGCTAATTATTTATCTTTTAGAACCCTCGATGAAAACGACAAACTCCTTTTAACATTAACCGTTTGCAAGTATTTATTCAACGGGATAATAGTGGTGGAGCTCGAAGTTATTGAGTCAGGTCCAAGTCGGACTGTCGGTGCTGGGTGAGGAGGAGAGGAAGGTGTGTCTTCGCTCGCGGCTCTGTGCTGACTGTTGGATGTCCCCTGCACTCTTTTTGGGGACAGTAGGATCAATGCGCCCTGCCTGTCGATTGGCCAGTCTATGGCCGAAAAACTTACAGGGAAGCATTGATCCGCCAGAGAGTATAGTTCATTGGGGTGGGGGGTTGCTACATCTGCTCGCTCATCATGTACATCTGAAATATGTTTCTAAATAGCCGGAGAAACAGGATTGACCAATAAATTAAGTTTTAACTCGTCCAAGGGGTCAGAATCAGTGACCGCTCCCAGAAAAGTGTTAAAATATTTTTTCCAATGATGCCACGTGTCAGCAGCATTTGGTTTCATGGGGTCCAAATCCTATCAATTCGGTCTGAGGTATTTCTCTATTCTAGGTTCTTAATGAAATACAAGGTGCCTTCAATAAGTTTCCAGACATTTTTTGTATGGGCACTTTTATTGATAGTACACACATGAAACTTTAGTCCCCTTTGAAGTAATCTCCTCGGGCTGTAATGCACTTGTTGTACTGTTTCAACGACTTTTGGAATATGAAAATTCTTTTGTGTGTTCGTCACAGCCTCTTTCATCTCCTCAATTGTCTCTAAGGTTTTCCTTGAGCTTAGGGAATAACCAAAAGTCGCAGGGAGCAAGATCTGGACTATAGGGAGAGTGGGGAACTGTTTTGATGTCCATCTTGATCAAATAGTCTGTGCAAGGATGGAGTTGCGAACTGGTGTATTTGCACAAATGTTCATCCTCTTT
>NC_136499.1:126608518-126621018 GCF_053919585.1 Euprymna scolopes | reverse complement strand
TAAACGTTTTACAGGAGGGAAACCATGGATGGGAACTCAGTCGAACACCTGCCATAAAAGTAACGATAGAATAAGGATAGGCTCGCAATGTCTCTTCTGTGAGGAAAAACAGAAGGGAGGCGAAAAGGTCGTTGCCCACTCTCACAGACGTGATGTAGCTTGTCTCAGTCTTTTCTATGAATACTGTTATGCCATGTGTTTTTCGGAATTGTCTGACATATTCCCTGCTTCCTTTGTTCCAGCTCGTTGACTCGTTGGTCTAGTGGTCTCCATCAATTCATTGTTTTAATACTTCATTGTAATGCAGCTTCCTATTCCAGTAGATTATTTCCAAGAACGGCAAGATTGTGGAACTCTCTTCCTGCTCCCTGTTTTCTTTCTACCTACAACCTTGTTTTTTTTTTTGTTTTCAAAACTAAGGTCAATAGGCATCTCCTGTTTTTGCAATAATCAGGTTTTGTTCTTGTTAGCCCCTTATATAAAGTGGCTTCATGCCTTGTCTTGAGCGATTTCTATAAAAAAATCTGAAGACGGTTTTGGACTCTGTCAAGACAAGAGAGTGTACTTTTAGGAGCTCTACCTTAGATGTGGCAGCAATATTCCATCCTAGGTCGTATTTGACTCTTGTAGAGGATAGAGCCGAGAGTGAGATATTTTCTAGAGTGATAGAATGATCCAGCAATATTTCCAGTAATTTTATCAATGGATCTGATGTAGGACTTCTGTTTCAGGTCAGTGCCAAAAGTTTGTCAAAGCAAGATACTTCCTCAAGACGAGAGCTGTTCATTTCTATTGGAGCCAAGTGAGGATTTGAGCGTTGGTGGTGAAAAGATAGATTTTTATTTTATTTTATTAATTATTATATATTTATATATATTTATCTATATTTATGTAAAGAATATATATTTGCTTTAGTCGTTAAAAACATTCGTCTCAAGAAAAAATAAAAATTCCGCACATGGAATAATATCTCTCACAAACATTAATGAGAATTTCTAACAAATCACTCAATAAGTACAGGGTCTGACATATAGGCAGCATTTAATTCGCTTTGCAAGATCTTTTTTACAAAGGAGACACCACTTATGAAGGCCCGGAGGCCACTCAAGGATAAGGGTTAATAAGCATACAGTGGTCAATGAGACAATGTCGTAATATTTGTTGGTAGTGGAAATTTGGTAAATTGGATTACTTAAGGGGAACGACTCATCAAGAACTTGTTTACATTGGACTTGAAGACGACCATATTGTAGTCAGCTGGAAAGCAGGCAACAGAAAGAGAGTTCCACAGGTGTGCAATTCTAAGAGAGAAACTTGGAATCTACGATTAGGTTTAGGCACAGATAAAGAGTAGGAGAAATTATTGATAGTGTTTTCAGATAGACAAGTGTTTCTTGTGAATGTTTGGCGAGAGGGGACCATAGATTGGAGCTCAGACGAGCACTTGCCATGAAAATAACGATAAAGCAGAGACAGGCTCGCATCGTCTCTTCTGTGAGATAGAGGTTGCAGGGAAGAGAAAAGGGATTCTCCTTCTATGAAGTCTTTTTTGAACTCTGTCAAGGTAGGATAAAAAAAAAATATTCAACCTTCGATTTAAATTAAGGTTTTATAACAGCAACGTCTTGTTCACACTTTTATATGGAAGTGAAACTTGGCGTTTCAAAATCAGTCAAGTGAAGAAATTAGATGCATTTCATCCCAAGTGCTTTAGACAGATTCTAGGGATCAAATCGAGTGATCAAACTACCAACCAGGAAGTCAGAGATCACACTAACGAACAGGTAGTATCATTAACAACCTGAAAACGATGTCTAGACTCGTTCGGAAATGCTCTAAGATTGGCCCTAGAGAGAGAATTGCTACCCAAGTCCTCGAATAGACTCCTATGAAAAAAAGAAGACGACCAAAAGTAAACTGGAAGCGAAAAATCGAGAGAGATTTGATCGTTGCGAACCTGTCTCTGCTTTATCGTTATGGTTGTGTTCAAGTCTAATGTAAACAAGTTCTTGATGAGCCGTTCCATATAAGTTATCAAATTTACCGAATTTTCATTACTAATGATTACTATATTGTCCAATTTCTACTGTACACTCTTTAACCCTTATCCTTGAGTGGCCTCTTGGCCTTGATAATGTGATGATGCCTATGTAAAAAAAAAAAAAAGAAGAAGAAGTTGGATGAACACTGTGGATCTATCGAAAATGACTGTCTCATATGGCGCTGATTGCAAAAAATGCTGTTCAAGCAAAGCAATGGCGTGATAAGTGGTATTCAGACTCTCATCCGTCGGAAACGATGGTTAAGAGTTAGCCTTCTGACTAAGTGTGATTGTAAAAATAGTCAATTAAATATTCGGCAGTTATCCCCCCCCCAAAAAAAAACATAAAATAAGTCCCTAAACTTTTTTTTTACAAGGGAGTCACCACTAATCAAGGCCTAAAGGCCACTCGAGGACAAGGTCAAGGAGTTCGATGTTGTCACTTAGATAACAGTGTAATAGTCGTTAGTGGTGGAAATTGGGTAAAATTTGATTATTTAGTACTTGTTCACATTGGACTTGAAGACGACCATGTTGTAGTTATCAGGAAAGCAGATCAGTGGAACAGTTCCACAGGTGGGCAGTTCTAGGAAAGAAGCTTTGCTTATGGAATATGCATTTAGATTTAGGCACAGATAGAAAGTGGGGGAAATTGTTGATAGTGGTTGTAGCTAGATGAGTGCTTTTTGCGAAAAGTGAGGGAAACCATAGAGTGAAGCTCAGACGAGCACTTGTCATGAAAATAACGATAGAGCAAAGACAGACAACACACAACGTTGCAGAGGAAAGAAAAGAACATCACTTACTAGATTTCGAAGCCGGTTTTGAACTCTGTCAAGACAGGATAGGGTGTGCCGAGTAGCTCCTGCCCAGATATGGCAACAGTACTTCATTTTAGGACATGTCTGACTCTTATGCAGGCTAGAGGTTTGCGTTTGAGGTGAGATATCTTCTGGGGCTGCAGAATGACACAACCATTTCTCCGGTAACTTTGCTAACAGATTTGATTCAAGTTTTCTATTTTAGGCCAGGAGTGAAAGTCAGTCCCAGAAACTTGTTGACGCTTCATTGAGACGAGAACCATTCATATGAACTGAAGTAAAAGACAAATCGTTTAATCAAAAAAATCATTCAATTATTAATTGTGTAAAGTGAAGATCCCCTGCAGCCAGCATGATGCCCAAAACCAGTTGGCAAATGCAGCTATCCTTTTTATTTATTTATTTTTTTATTTTTTTATTTTTTTATTTATTTATTTTTTTATTATTCCATTTTCATTCCAAACAAGCTCAGTGCCACTTTGATGTAGGAGGATACTATCGAGCGCATAAGTTGCAGGGATACTATGTAGAAGGTTGAGCAGCAAGATGTCTGTTCACATTACACTTGAACTTCTGCATGTCAGTACAGTTGAGAAAACAGAATCCTGGAAAGGAGTTCCAAAGTCTAGCAGTTCTGGGGATGAAACTATTAGAGTTGAAGGCTTTTTTACATCTAGGGATTTCTACTGTGTAGGGGTGGGATTTAGTTGCTTGTCGGATTTGTCGGGGAGTATTTACGTCAAAGGGGTACAAGAGCTAGTAGTTCGTTGGAGCATTCACGATTAAAATACTTGTGTTGCCAGAGATAGCCGTGTCATCAGCATAGATGTCAACAAATGATTTAAGTATGCGTTTTGGGAGATCATTGATGTAGATCAGGAAGAGAGTTGGGTCCAGGATGGACCCCTGAGGGACTCCACCATTAATACTGTGGGCCTCTGATTTCTGCCCATCAACCATTACTCTTATGAGCCTATCAGAGAGAAATCATTTAATAATTGAGAAAACATTTCCAGTTATACCGTAGCTGGAAATCTTATGAAGTAGGCCTTTATGCCATACCTTATCGAAGGCCTTTGATATGTCAAGAGCAATTGCCCTAGAAAGGAAGCCTTTGTCAAGAGATTCACAAATCCTATGAGATATAACCATTAGCACATCTGCTGTAGATGTAGCAGAACGGAAACCTAGCAGTTCTGGGGAAGAAACTATTAGAGTAGAAGGCTTCCTTGTATCTGGGGATCTCTACGGAGTAGGGGTGACACTTTGTTGGTTGTCGAGTTTGTCGAGGGGGTACAAGGGTTTATAGTTTGTTGGAGAATCTACCGTTAAAATACTTGTAAAACAAGCAGAGGGATGCAACATTTTGTCGATGGGACAGAGGTTGAAGCTTTAGTTTTAAGCTTGACAGTTTAGGACTTATCAGGTTGGTGACTCTCTTTTGAACCCTGTCCAGGAGCGAGAGACTAGTAGCAGATGCACCAGCCCAAATGTGACAACAGTACTCCATACATGGGCGAATGGTGGCCTTGTAGAGATGCAGGGTACTTTTAGGTGTAAGTAGCTTTCTAGCACGGTAGAGGGAGCCCACCTTCTTTGCAGCGGCTTTGGCAATGCTCTTGATGTATCTGTTCCAACTCATGTCCCCTGTGAACGTTAAGCCAAGGAATTTGGAAGGAGTACTTTCAGGTGTAAAAATAGCATTGGTAACAATCCCATCCATCGCTCTTCCTGCAAGATATGGATACATAAAGCATGCCGTGGTCTTAAGGGTAAACTAAAAGACAATCAGGATTTCACTTGCAGGAATCGTTTGTTTGGAATTGCTGTCTCTTCCCACTACTCAAGATATCGAACAAATAGAAATTCAGGAAGGGAACCATGAGATAGTTAAAACTTTTTGCTATCTTGGTGATGTGTTTCGTGAAAGAGGTGGTTGTTGTGATGCCAGAATCCGTTCTGCATCACTTGTAGAGGCATCTCATTACCAGGGCTGTGACAACAGCATATTCTTTTCATTATTTTGACTCTTGAGTATATATCCGTTAATATCTTTTATGTTTTTATATAGACGGATGCAGTTCTCAATTGATTGACTGTGTCATACAGTGTCGGATATATACTTGAGAGTCAAAAGAATGAAAAGAATATGCTGTTGTCACAGCCCTACTCATTACATAATAGAAGTCTATGCTTAGAACACCTGTGTCAGAAGCGTTCTCCTGTATGTCAATGGGACTTGGCCTGTCACAGCTGAGGACATTACCAGACTAACTCGCAGCAATCATGCAATGATACGATGTTCCTCAAAGCTTGCTGATAAAACTTCTCTCAATGAGCTACCTCAGCATGATGTGACACAAGGTCAGAAGGTGGAAATATCCAGCCAGTGTCCCTAAAGCAGGTGCACTCTGACCTAACAAAAATTGCCTAGGCATCCTTGCCGGCATTCTCCGGTAGGGGCGCCTCAAGCAGCAACCAATAAACTTGCCCCATCTGTAAGATTAATGACAAGGCCTGAAAGGGCGGACTTCCTAGGTAATACCGAGGTGGCATACCTTGGTCTAAAAGACTGGGCCAGTTCTTTGTCCTGCATCTGTAGGGCTGATTGTGAAGAACGGATTCTTGACTCATACTTTCTACCCAAGATGGTTACGTTTCCAACCCGTTTCCCAGACCAGCATGAACAACACGCATCATTTCTAGATCTGTTTCTGACCACAGTTTCCGATGAGTGTGTAACTAATGCCCACAGCCCACTTGGAAACGCCGATCATGCAGTGGTAATGGTTGAAATAGCCCTGAACTTTAGAGCCAAAACTGAAGAGCCACTGCTCAAAACAACGAGATATTATAAAAAGGCTGACTGTGAAGCCGTCAGGGATCTCATCAGGGACGCCCCATGGCAAAATATCTTTTCACTTCCTGCTGAACATTGCGCAAATCAAGCCACTGAATGGTTCAAAACGGCAATTGAAGCACATGTTCCCATGCGTAAATTTCATAATAAGCCTCACTCTCCCCAATGGTTTGCTTCTACTTGTGCAGCTGCAATAGCGCAAAGGCAGCATGCGTACCACAAATTTAACCAACATAATTCCACTTCAACCAGGCAGAAGTATATAGAAGCCAGAAGTAACTGTAAGAAAGAAATAGCGACAGCTAAGAGAGAATTTACTGAAACCACTAAAAAACGCATCGAAGCACAGAAATTAGGAACCCGTGACTTCTGGAAAATCTACAACAGTGTAGTAAATAATGATTCCCCACTAACCAACAATCATGAGGTTGTTTACTCTGCAACTGAGAAGGCTAATATGCTTGCCAGTCGGTTTGCCTCCAACTCCACACTGGACCCTGCTAACCACCCCCTCCCTAACTTTCCTTTGCGGACAGACGCCACATTAGACGATCTGAAAATCTCCCCTTCTCATGTGCATGCTATCATAAGAAATCTTGACACTGCAAAAGTATATGGACTTGATCTCATCCCAGCTGTGTTATTAAAAAAGTGCGCTGCTGAAGTAGCTCCAGTTCTCTCCAAACTTTACAACAAACGCCTTAATGAATCTTGGTTTCCTGCCTGCTGGAAAACTGCTTCTGTAGTGTCAGTTTTAAAGAATTCTGGCGAAAGAACTGACCCAGTAAATTATCGCCCTATTAGCTTCTTCCCACTTTTCGCCAAAATATTTGAGACCATAATTAACCAAGCTCTAGTCCATCACCTTACAGATGCTAAACTTCTGACTGACCAACAATATGGATTTAGGCCACCCCTTTCCACAGCAGACATCCTAACTGTAATCTCAGAACGTATATACCAGTCACTGGACAAAGCATGGGAGGGTAGAGCGGTAGCTCTAGATATATCTAAGGCTTTTGACAGGGTATGGCATGAAGGTCTTCTCAGGAAAATCAGATCATGCAGTATCACTGGAAGAATACATAATTAAATCTTCTTAGATAAGAGAAAAATTCAGGTTGTCCTCGATGGTCGTACATCTAAACAATATGATATAAATTATTATTCCTAATTTTCATAAATGACCTCCCTGACAAAATTGTTTGTGAGATGGGTATATATGCTGACGACACCACGCTCTATAACAGACATAACAGGAAAACAAATGAACACATATCTAAAGAACTGACAGAAACACAAGAGGATGACCTCCAATCTGCAGTGGAATGGGGATATAAATGGATGCTCACATTCAATGCTGCAAGACTAAACTCGTTTCTTTCAATAATTGCATGAAACCTTCTCTACCATCAATAGCAATGATCAATGACTCTTTATCTGAAAGTACATATTTTAAACTCCTCGGCCTAACGCTCACAGGAAACATGAGTTGGAGCAATTACATTGAGAGTATTGCCAGGACCACTGCGAAGAAGGTAGGTTCTACCGTGCTAGAAAGCTACTGAAAGTATCCTATACCTCTATAAGACCACCATTCGCCCATGTATGGAGTATTGTTGTCATATTTGGGCTGGTGCATCTGCCACTAGTCTCTCGTTCCTAGATAAGGTTCAAAAGAGAGTCGCCAGTCTGATAGGTCCTGAACTGTCAGCCTCCGTCCCATCAACGAAACGTTGCATCCCTCTGTCTGTTCTACAAGTACTTTAATGGTGAATGCTCTGACGAACTGCAAGCACTTGTGCCCTCTCGATGTAAATACCCCCCTGACAAACCCGACAAGCAGCTAAATCCCACCCCTACACAGTAGAAATCCCTAGATATAAGAGAGCTTTCTACTCCAGTAGTTTCTTCCCCAGGACAGCTAGACTTTAGAATTCCCTTTCGGGTCCCTGCTTCCCCAACTGTACTGACATGCAGAAGTTCAAGTGTAACGTGAAACGACAGCTTACTGCCCAACTCCCCACACAGTACCCCTGATGCCTATGTCCCTGATAGTAGCCCCCTGCAACAAAGTGGCAATGTGCCTTGTTTAGGGTGAAAATGTAATAAAAAAATTTTTTTTTAAAATCTCCAAGCAGTGGAAGAAGCAAGGAGTCTCATCCTTAATGATATAAAGTGTCAGAAGCGTTCTTCTGTATGCCAGTAAGACTTGGCCTGTTACAGTTGAGGACATTACCAGACTCATTCACATCGATCATGCAATGATACGATGGATATAATCCTCAAAGCTTGCTGACCTCAACATAATGTGACACGAGGTCAGAAAGTGGGAATGTCCAGCTAGTACTCTTAAAGGAGGCATTCTGGCCTAGCAAAAATTGCCTGGGCATCCCCGTTGGCATTCCCTGGTAGGGGCGCTTTAGGCACACAGCAATAAACTTGCCCCACCCGAAAGCCGAGTAGCAAGGCCTGGGAGGGTGGATCTCCTAGGTAATACTCAGGTGGCGTTCCTCAGTCTAACTTGTACTGGGCCAGTTCCTAGCCTCACACCTGTCAGGCTGATTGTCAAGAACAGATTCTTAACTAATACTTTTTACACAGTCTCCAGCAATTGAGATATGAGGATATTACGTGGAGAATTGTCTTCCTGGTATATCAGCCCTGAATCGCATTTGATGATTTTAGTTTGCCGATTATTTGTCTCCTGGTGTTACCACTTAAAAAGCCGACCCACGGATACAGGTTAAAGAAATCATCAGATGATCGTCACCAGAAAGCAATTGGAAACAAGGCAGAAGATTACTGAGAAGAATTCATTATCCATGATGATAGTCCAACAAGTATTTGTTTGTATTAGACTTGAAGACGGCCATAATGTAGTCGGTTGGGATGCAGACTTGTAGTATCTTGTTCCACAGATGTTCTAGGAAAGAAACTTTGTTCATGGAAGTTCCATTTGTTTTTTTGTAAAGAGAGAGAGAGGAAAAGGAATGTTCTTTATTGTGGTTGTAACTAGACGAGTTCTTGCTGTGAAAGTTTTACAGGAAGGGGGTCAAGGATTGAAGCTTAGTCAAGCACCTACCATGGACATAACGATAGAGTAGAAAGAGTCTTGCAACTAGCATTTCTATTTCGTGAAATAGGCTGTAAAGATGAGAAGGATCATACCCCACTAGATTATGAAGTAGTTTTTGTTCTTTGTCAAGACAAGAATAACTCCCCAGATACGAGTGCAGTATTACATTTTAGGACGTATCTGGTTTTTATACAGGTAGTCGATTGGTTTTTTTTTTTTTCTTTTTTTAAACTTAAATTGTTGTTAAATCAGATATCAAAACGATAATAGTTAGAATTGTCTTCCTGGTATATCAGCCCTGAATCGCATTTGAGGATTTTAGTTTGCCGATTATTTAATAGTTAAAAGGATAGATAGGTTCTGAACTCTTGCCTTTGCCGCATATCTTCTCTTTTTTTTTTCTTTCTAGTGAGCTTAATGTGAATTACCTCCCCTGAAAATCAATTAGCAATTTGTTCAAGAAAAGTTTAAAAAGTTATCCATTTTCTTATCGCTTTAATTACTGCTAATATATAAAGTTCATTTTAAAAGTAATGCCTCCTAAAAAAAGTCGTTTTTTTATTTTGTTAAGTCGAAAAAGAGTGCTCTGAAGCGAAACTTCCCGATACGACAGAAGTAATCCATAGTTGTATGATGATGGTGATGATTATGGCGATGATGATGATGATGATGATTATGGTGATGATGATGGTGATGATGATGATGATGATGATGATGATGATTATGGTGAATATGATGATGATGATGATGATGACGATCGTGATGGTGATGTTGGTGATGATGCTGATGATGGTGGTATTGATGATGTTAGTGATGATGACGATGGTGGTGGTGGTGGTGGTGGTGGTGATGATGGCGATGATGACAACGATGATGAAAAGCGTGTATGTGTGCATGCATGTGTGGATGTGCGCGTATGTGTGCATACATGAATAAAGAGACAAACTTTTGGCACACATGTGTCAATGATTTTGAACATGAAAAAACATATTTGTGTGTGTGTGTGTGTGTGTGTGTATGTGTGTATATGTGTATGTATGTGCATGTGTATATGTGCGCATGTGTGTGTATGTGTGCATGTATATGTGTGCATGCATATGTGTTTATGTGTATGTGTGTGTACATATGTGTATAAGTGTGCATGTGTGTGTGTACATATGTGTATAAGTGTGCATGTGCATGTGTTTGTATGTGTATATGTGTGTATGCGTGTGCATGTGTATGCATGTGTGTGTATTGGTGTGTGCAGTATGTGTGTATGTCTATGAGTGCATGTGTGTCTGCACATGTGTTTCTGTGTGTGTATGTCGTGTCAACATGTGTATGTGTGTGTATTTGTATATATGTGTATGCGTGTGTGTTTGCACATGCGTTTTTGTGTATGTGTGTGCATACAGGTGTACATGTATATTTGTATGTGTGGGTGTGTATGTATTTGAGTATGTTTGCATATGTGTCTCTGTGTATGTGTGTAAGTGGGTGTATATGTGTATTTGTGTGTGTGCATGTGTATTTGTCTCTGTGTATGTGTTTGTATTGTGTATGTGCGTGTGGGCATGTGTGTATGTATGTGTATGTGTGTATGTGTGTATATGTTTGTATATGTGTATCTGCACATGTGTCCCTGCATATGTATGGCGTGTGTGTTTATATGTGTATGTGTCCGTGCATGTGCATCTGTGTATGTGTGTATATGTATGTATGCGTGTATGTGTAAACATGTGCGTGTATGAGCATGTGTGTCGGCACACGTGCACGAGTGTATGTGTGTTTATGTATGTATGCATGTATCTGTGTGTATGCGTGTGTATGAGTGTGTGTGTGTATATGTACGTATGCATGTATGCGTGTATGTGTATGGGCGTGTATGTATGTGCATACGTGAGTATGCATGTGCATGCGTATGCACATTATTATTATTTTATTGCTTTTTAATATTATTACTATTGCTTTGTTTTTATTGATGATGATGATGATGATGATGATGCATGTGTGCGTGTGTGTGTATACATGTATGTGTGTATACGTATGTATACATCTATGTGTGTGTATATGTATGTATACATGTATGTGTGCATGTGTGTACATGTATGTATGTATGCATGTGTGTGTGTGTGTGTGTGTGTGTGTGTGTGTGTGTGTGTGTGTGTGTGTGTGTGTGTGTGTGTGTGTGCAGACTCGTTTAAAACAAAAATCAATTTTATCCGGGCTGTGGTTTCAATTGCAAAACACGGGCACCAATTTCGTTGCACGGCGGTATGCATATTTAATAAACATTTTGCAATTAACGACTGTAACGACTCGGATAAAAAATAAATTGCTTATTATTTTGTGCAGATAAGACGCATAATAATACAAGCTGCAGCTCGTTAAAAGTTTGGTGGAAATCTCTTGACACACGATCAAATGACTGTTTTGTTCTTGCACGCTAATCTAGATGATCTCAATGTCAGCGTTGTGTGTGCCAAAACACAGTCTGTACATCAAATATGCACACACACACACACACACACACACACACACACACACACACACACACACACACACACACACACACACACACCATCATCATCATCATCATCATCATCATCATCATCATCATCAATAAAAACAATGCAATAGTAATAATATTAAAAAGCAATAAAATAATATTAATGATAATAACAATTATAATAATAGTAATAATACTATTATTCTTCTTATTAATAATAATAATAATAATAATAATAATAATAATAATTAGTTAGTAATAATAATAATAATAGTAGCAAAAAATAATTATTATATAATTATTATTATACGAAATTAGCGTAATAATAAGAATAATAATGATAATAGTAAACATAATAATAATAACAAAAAAATAAAAAGCAATATCAATAAAATAATAACAATAATAAGAATAATAAACTAATAACAATAAAAATAATAAAATATTATTTTAATTATTAATAAAATATAACATAATAACGAAGTAATAATAATCAT
Organism: Euprymna scolopes; assembly: GCF_053919585.1. Taxonomy (NCBI): domain Eukaryota; kingdom Metazoa; phylum Mollusca; class Cephalopoda; order Sepiida; family Sepiolidae; genus Euprymna; species Euprymna scolopes. Next base: position 126,609,229 of record NC_136499.1, on the reverse strand, counting down.
AATAAAAATGATAATAAGATAACAATAAAACAAAATAATATTAAAAAATAAAAATAATGATAAAATAATAATACAATAATAATAACAAATAAAAACCATGAAAATAATAATACAATAATTATTATATGAATAAAATAATAATGTTAATAATAGTAATAAATAATTATAATAAACTAATAATAATAGTTATCAAAGTCTAATATAATAATAATAATAATAATAATAATAATAATAATAATAATAATAATAATAATAATAATAATAATAATAATAATAATAATAATAATAAAATTATGGGCATAATGTATTAATAACAATCAATGAAATTACAAATAATAATAAAAATAAAAAATTATAATATGTAATAAAATAACAACATAAATAATAATAATGAAGTATTAATAATAATAAATGATAAAAAGAACAATATTAATAATTATAATGTAATAACACTAATAATAAAAGTAATATTAAAAATGATTATAAAAATATTAATAATATCATAATAAGAAGAAAATAATGATACAATAATGATAATATCGATTAAATTTATGATAAGAAAATAATGAACAAATAATAATACAAAAATAAAAAAACTTATAGCGGTCATAATACTATAATTAAATAAGAATATAATAATAATAATAATAATAATAATAATAATAATAATAATAATAATAATAATAATAATAGAACAAATAATAACAATAA
>NC_136499.1:126518518-126606018 GCF_053919585.1 Euprymna scolopes | reverse complement strand
AATACAAACACACACAAACACACACACACACACAAACACAAACACACACACACAAACACACACACAAACACAAACAAACACACACACACACACACAAACACAAACACACACACACAAACACACACAAACACACACACACAAACACACACACACAAACACACACACACAAACACACAAACACACACACACAAACACACACACACACACACAAACACACACAAACACACACACACAAACACACACACAAATACAAACACACACAAACACACACACAAACACAAACACAAACACACACACACACAAACACACACACACAAACACACACACAAACACAAACACACACACACACAAACACAAGCACAAACACACACACACACACACACATGTATAGAAAAAACATAAACCTGTAAAGAAGGCACATAAAATTTTAATTATCCGACAAAGAGTACAAATAATCTTGAAAGACCTTATTCCGCAGAGTTTCCAAATATGCAATTCTTCTCATCAGTGGAAAGAGGTTTGCAACGTATTGAGCACTGCTGAGTGCTGAATCTTTACATATTATTTTCATATTATAAGGAGATATATTTAATGAATCTATATTCAGTATTTAGTTCAATAGTGCTCAATACGTGAGTTGAGGTCGATAGTAAGTCATGAATATATATATATATATATATATATATATATATATATATATATATATATATATATATATATTTTAGACCATGCCTTGCCGATAGCTAGGTATTAACAGCCCAAGAGAGGCGTTTTATCTAATCTTATTTATATTATTCTTTCATTATAACTACATAACACCCATCATTAGTCATATTGGTTTGAAGATAGAGGAGGTATGGAGTAGTAGTAGTAGTAGTAGTAGTAGTAGTAGTAGTAGTAGTAGTGGGAAGAAAATTAGGAGGTGGACTCCCGGATCTAATGATTTTGTGTAGTCATTACATGAGTAGAAAGGATAACATTAATAGTTCCAACTAAGTTACAGTACTACAAAGAGGATAGTAGTTGCACTAGTAGTTGCAATAGTAGTTGCACTAGTAGTTGCACTAGTAGTTGCAATAGTAGTTGCAACATGGTATCCAAAAGGAGAAGACCGAAGACCACTTCTTTAAAGTAGCAGCTGTTTTAGTTTTTTTTATCTTTTTTTTCTTTTCTTAATTTATTTGATTTTTTTCTTCTCTCTCGGTACATTAAGAGTAAATATCAACGGATATAACCCAGCAAGATGTGGGTGCATACATCTTCTATGTCATCAGGTCACTCTGCTCTACTTGATGACCTTTGACCTTTTAGCTCTGAACTATAAAAGGTTCGGATGTTTTAAGAGTAACTTGATGATATATACCTGTCAACAACACGGTGAGATCATCATCATCATCATCATCATCATCATCATCATCATCATCATCATCATCATCATCACCACCATCACCACCATCATCATCATCGTACTCACCACCGCCATCATCATCATCAGCATCATCATCATCATCATCATCATCATCATCATCATCATCATCATCATCATCGGTTTAATGTCCATTTTACATGCTGCCGTGTGTTGGCCGGCTTTTAAAAATTGACTTACAAACCAAACTATCTCTGGCTGGGTCTTTCCTTATCCCTCTTTCCTCAAATCTATCCGTACAATTTCCTCCCATACTTTTCTTGGCCTTCCATTGCCAACTGACCCTGCTATCTCAACTGTTCTACATCTTTCAACCCAAGAAACTCTCAGCCATTATATCATCATCATCATCATCATCATCATCATCATCATCATCATCATCATCATGTTCAAGCCATGCTGGCATGTGTTGGACAACTTTTAAAAATTGACTTCCATGCTAACCTATCTCTGGCCAGGTGTTTATTTACCCCTCTTTCTCTGAAATCCATCATTATCACTTCCGTGTTTGACTTGACCTACGATGCCAACCGACCCTGCTATCTCAACTGTTCTACATCTACAAACCCGTGCGTTCACATCTATTCTTTCAATGTGACCAAACCGACACAGTCTCCTGTTTTGCACACATTTCCATATACCGTCCAGATTTAAGCTTCTTCTAAAGTCAGATTCACATCACACATCCATTGTATCATTCTCATCATTACGCTTCTTTCTCGGGATATGAACGTGCAACAAATTAAAAGAAAAAATTAATAAAACTCAGATGTAAAATCAAAAATTTTTATTTCAACATAAAAAAAAACACATATAAAATATTTACAAATAAATATACTTAGGTTGGAATACTGCTACTAGCCTTGAAAGTGAATTATATAACGTTGATAGTTAAAGGGAGATAACTATTAACTTTAAATCAAATGTTTTATGCATGGGTGAAATCTAATAAATAATATTAAATAAAAATAAAAATATTAAAATATAGTTTTTTAGTTAGTGATAAAATATATAGCGTTAACGGTACCGCACCAACCACACTGGGTGTCCTTAACCTTGTCGGATTCCACCCAATGTGACAGGTGTTCTTTGATCGTACATTGTCCTGTCATAAGTTGGCCTGTTGATCGTCCTTACCCACTGTGTTTTCATGGTGGGGCGCTTTGCCTCTCGATCGAATCGTCTCCTACCCTGTGTAGGTAGTCTCCGGGTACATCAATCACTCTGCTGGTCCTTGCGGCTTGCTGCAAAATGAAGAGTTCTCACCACAATCAAACAGAACTCCGGTTTATAACAATAACAAACTATTTATTAATTTCATTACTTCATAACAGCTACTGTCTAAATTGAGGTGACTGACTATAGCAGTGAAACGATGTAAGACCAGACCAGTAAAGTCACAGATTTCCCATTAACACAGGCTAGTTAACACCATAACATCAGGCCCTGAGGGCTCCCAAATCGGGAGCGCTTGACCAGCCCAGCCATTCCGTTTGCTGGCTATGACTCTTATCTTTTTAGAATTCCTTTTTCTAAATCCAACTCCTTTTTCCCACCTCTCCTTCAGAGAGTGGTTACAAGCACCCCTTCTTTCTTCCTCCTAGAGCTTACCCTTCGTCTTGTCCACTCAGCACCTCTCTCTCTCCCTTTTATCCTATTAATTTGTACTGAGGTTTTTTACTTATTATCAAATTAGACGTGATTAGTCATTCTAGGTCGAACAATGTCTGGCGGCGACCCCTACCCTTGACTCCCCATTCTAAGTTGTCAGCCTTAATCAGCTAAGGGTCTCTGGATCTCTTCAGACCTCTCAACAGAGGTTTAAAAAACAACTTTTCATGTTAACAGATATATAACGACAATGGGATAAAAACAATTATTGTTTGTTTTTTTTTTTCTCTTTCTGACAAAATCCCATAGACATTTCTGTTTTGTCCCACTCAGACATCAACACCCCCTCTTCTGCCCTCTCTTCCTCCATCCCGTCCAGTCAAACACCCCCCTCACTGCAATATGCACCTCGCTGCATGCATTCATGACACCAATAGTGTCATAATATACAAAAATCTTTGTATTTAACGAAATTCCAGTTTCTTTAAATGATGCAGTGTTTCAGCTTTTAAGGAGTTTCTTTCGGCTGGATTTTCATTCTAGAAACATTACCGGAGTTCTTAACAATGTGTAGCAACTTCATATAAACCACACTGTTAACAAACTGATGTGTCTTCTAGTATAATCATACAGACCCCTCAACGACTACTGATTGTGGTTTTATTTTCTTCATCCTTTTATTTTAACCATGTTAATACAGTTGGTAGCCAGTGAGCGAAGCTCATTTTCTGACATGATAAAACCAAGAACCACCTATACATTAACTTGTTGAATACGGGTGTGTATGCATGTGTGTGTTGTTGGGGGGGGGTCAGGTCCAGAAGCTTATCAAAACATGAAAGCCATTCATTTACATTGATGGCAGATGAGCATCAGAGCACTGATGATGCAAGGATAGAAGCTTGGTTTTAGATACATTAAAAGTAACCAGCCACATCTTTCCCTATTGCAACACGTGTTGGTCGATTGAAACAATAGTGCATTCTCACATATACATATATGTATATATATGTGTGTGTATATGTACATGTATATAATATATATATATATACGGTGATGATCATATTTATTGGCACGGTAAAATAAAAGTTAAATTTTGTCTAATAAATTCTAAAAAAGGGATTAAATTAAAGAAAATAACAAAGTATATTATGTATTTTTAACTGGCCTTTCCGATGCAGCAATCGGATTTTAGAAAAAATAAATAACAAAGGAACAACAAACATAATTGCAAAAAACCCTTGTTCAAAATTATTGGCACGGCTTTGTTTTTCTTTTAGTATCAGTATAATATCAATCAATTTCCGGTTTACGTGCTTTCTGAACTTTTTTATAGCCATATTATGCTTGTTTAACGCTAATTCAGTGAATAATTTTTTTCAGATAATTTTTAGATAGCGATTTATTTAAACTATTATAAGTGACTAAATTATAATTTTCAATCGCCATGGTTAAAACTAAGGAACACAGCGAAGACGTCAGGAAGCTTGTTGTAGCATGCCATACCAATGGGGAGGGCTATGATAAGATTTCAAAGAAGCTAAACCTTCCCAAATCCACTGTTAGAGCCATAATAAACAAGTTCAAATCGCAAGGCCACGTTATGAGTTTAGAGGGTAGAGGGAGAAAAAGGATTCTTTCCCCAAGAGATGAACGGAAAATTGTTCGACAAGTAAAACAAAACCCAAGGATCTCTGTTGGGGAGATTGTTGATGAACAGAGCACCTCTGGAGTGAATGTATCTCGACATACAGTTGGTAGAGTTTTGAAGAGAGCTGGTTTAAAAGCATGTCGTCCGAGAAAGACTCCCTTATTGAAGCCTATGCACCTGAAAGCAAGGCTAGCCTTTGCAAAATGTCATATTGATAAAGATGTTGCATTCTGGAAACGTGTTCTATGGACTGACGAAACGAAAATAGAGTTATTTGGCCATAATAAAGTGTCTTATATTTACAGAAAATCTGGCGAAGCTTTCCTGCCTAAGAACACCATACCCACAGTGAAGCACGGTGGAGGCAGTTTGATGTTTTGGGGATCCTTTGCTGCCTCTGGACCAGGGCGACTTGTTAAGGTCACAGGTAGCATAAAAAAGGAAGATTATGTTAAAATATTGGATGAAAACCTGAAAGACTCTGCTAAAGAGCTCTCACTTGGTCGTCGTTGGTGGTTCATGCAAGATAATGACCCAAAGCATTCGGCTAAACTGACTAAGAAATGGCTTGAGGACAATCATATTAATGTTTTGGAGTGGCCATCACAAAGCCCAGACCTTAATCCAATTGAAAATTTATGGAGAACATTAAAATTGAGGGTAATGCAAAGGAAGCCTAAGAATCTTATTCAATTGGAGGATTATTGTCAGGAAGAGTGGGCTAAAATTACTACTGAAGAGTGCAACAACTTGGTTGTAAACTATGAAAAGCGACTGAGGAAGGTAATCAAGGCCAAAGGCTATACAATTGATTATTAAATAAATCGTGCCAATAATTTTGAACAAGGGTTTTTTGCAATTATGTTTGTTGTTCCTTTGTTATTTATTTTTTCTAAAATCCGATTGCTGCATCGGAAAGGCCAGTTAAAAATACATAATATACTTTGTTATTTTCTTTAATTTAATCCCTTTTTTAGAATTTATTAGACAAAATTTAACTTTTATTTTACCGTGCCAATAAATATGATCATCACTGTATATATATATATATATATCATATATATATGTGTGTGTGTGTGTGTGTGTGTGTGTGTGTGTGTGTGTGTGTGTGTGTGCATGTATACAAAATTTTTTTCAACTTGAACCACTGAGACGAGCACCTGTTGTTGTTCATTTATCTGCAACTAATAACCTCCATTACACTGGACTTTTTTTTATATACTTTTTTTTTTCCTTAATGTTGAACTCTGAATGAACTGTTCACATGAACTGCTTTCCATGTTTATATTCTTATGTGTGTGTAAGTTTTGTGACTAAAACCCATAAAACTTTTAGTTTCATCCTAAGCAAATACATGGTAATTTGGAGCGTGACCATCTGATTATTTTGCTAACAGTTTTTCCTCTGATGAGAAGAATTAGCATTCTTTGTAACTCTGTGGATTAAGGATTTCCTAGCCCACCAGTTTTGGACTATTCTTCCGAATAATAACTATTTGTAAATTTCTACTTTACAGCTCTGTTCTTACTATTATATATATATATAACTTTACATATATATATATATAACTTTACATATATATATATATATATATATATATAACTTTACATATATATATATAACTTTACATATATATATATATATATATATATATATATATATATATATATATAACTTTACATATATATATATATATATATATATATAACTTTACATATATAACTATTGTTGTTTATATAATTTCATATGAAATTATATAAACAACATTCGAATATAAACCGTGGTGTCTTTAAATCAAAAGTACGCTAACGGAAATAACTTATTACACGGACGTCCCCCCCTTTTAAAATTCATCATTCAAAGAGGTGAAAAACTATAGCAAACACATATATGAGTATTTTAACCATAGTTCCTGATTTCAAAAGGCGAAAAATTAAAAGATACATCTGCCTTACTTTTAATGCTAGGTTTATTTATGGTGTCTTTTAAATTTAATAAAAACCCTTCAAAATTTGCTGACGAGGAGACCTTGCTTATTAAAAAACTATATGTAATTATTGTTCGTAACTGGATGTTTACCACAATAAAAAGCATTGTTTTCCGAAACGATCGTACAGATAATTGATTTCGTTGTTGTTCCTTCTTATGAAACGGATTTTTAATTTAGTTGAAATTTGATTTTTCAAATTTTAAATTATCAATCACATTACTTAATATTGAATCAGCTCTAGGATATCTACCTATCGAGCTTATTATATATCTAAATTACAATGAGCACTTTCTCTTTCCCGTATTTCAATTAAACTAGTAATTTCACTGTTACATTGAAATACACTCAGCTCTTTAGACTATTGCTCTAATCTCCTTTAAATTATATATATATATATATATATATATATATATATATATATATATATATATATATATATATATATATATATATATATTCCTTACAGATTGTTTATTTTAAATTAGTTTCCTCGAGCTATGAATGGCTGTCTGTGTGACATTATGGACTCCCTCCCCACAAAAAAAAAAGAGAAAATAAGTTTATCAGCAGAACAAACTTATAGGAAGTTGTTCACCAAGGTACATGAAGAAAACTTCATCAACAGCGTCATAATCATCATCATCAGTAACAGCATCAACCAAGAGGTGCCGGTGGCCGCCCTGTGGTTAACGATACCAGCTGACAATCCAGTTCGTTCTACAGAAACACTGTCACTTAAGGACATTGGCAACCATCATGTGGTCCCTTCCGTAAGTACCCAATATCCTTCTAGAAAAAAATTCGGTGAAACGAATGACAACAAAATCATCATCAAGAATGATTCTTAACAACAATATCATCATCATCATCATCATCATCATCATCATCATCATCATCATCATCATCACCACCACCACCACTAACACCAACACCAACACCAACACCAACACCACCTCTTTAAATTTAAGTACTTACTTAGGGAGAGTTGCAACGTGAGGGTTTTAAAGTTCCTATTTACAATGCCTCCCCACGAGGGCAGAGTTAGACACCGGGGTCATTTTTTAATGTGGAGAAAAAGAACAAAAATTTAAAATTGTCTCAGTCTTGAAGGATTTCTCCCCCACTAACTGAGAACAAAAAAATGGGAGTGTAGCATCAGAACAGATACTACACTTTGAGATATTAAATCCTTTATTCAGGATAAAATTTCAATGTAAGTTCAAACTAAACAAAAAACTTAAGCACAAGGCCAACTCAAAAGGGGAAATATTGGGAGTCGTTGGTCATCCTTGTCACTCCAGGACTAAACAAAAGTTTCTCTTAGCTAGTATCTTCTTTTACCATAATACCGCATTCACCCTTTCGCACTGTGGGACGTCCTACTTAGAACCCAATTGTTTAAAACATTTTTTTATTTACATGCAAAAAACAAAAAAGCTAACAATAAAGATGATACAATAATTCATTTGTGTAGAGGGCGCGGGGGGGGGGTAAATTTAAAAAATGGTTAGTAGGACCCTCCCAACACCATCTAGTTGATAGACTGCTCTTCTGCTCTGGTTTGTAAAGGAACCTCAGCTCCTGCGGGACAGTTTATAAGTGTGGGGGGGGGGGCTCTAGATGGGACGAAATGGAGAAAAGAAAAAAATTCTTGGGTGAGGGGGAGAGTGTTAGTGATTGAATTCTTTCATTCCAAGATGGGTCAAATTTAGAATGAAGGATGAAAAGAAAAGTTGCAGAATAGGATGGGTAAGAGATCTTGGAGGCTTCCTAGTTGGGGAGGGATGGAGCATTCACTCGGCTAACTAAGAGGCTAAAAATTGATTACACTTGACGGAATTGCGCGTCTCCATATTGAAAACATCTTGTTAAGGAAATTTCCCGGTCATTGGGAAAAAAATAATTCCAACTACTTCCAGTCGAATCGACCAAAAAATAAGATAAAATAAACAAGCCCAACGCCAACCCACTTTTGTTGTTTCATAAATTTTCGATCAGAAAAAAAAAAAAAAAAAAAAACAATACTTGAAAAAAATATCAAAAACATTGACTAAGAATTATTTATTTGAAAAAAAGAAAACAATTTTGCTTAAAAATTATTTATTTGACAAAAAAAAAAAAAACAGCTTTTCTTCACATAGTTAATAAAAATTAAAAATTACGGTAGGTTTTTGCATTTTTTCTTTTTTTCTGTTGATGTTTCTACATTTAAAATTTCACTTTTTTTCTTTTACGTAGCGTTGTTATGATTCCATCAGCAACGCTCGGCATTATCCGGCTGTTAACGTCATGTTCCGGAGAAAGCCGAACGAACGCTGAGTTACATTTCGTTCAAAGGATGCATATATGCCATGTAAATGGTATCGCTCTCCAATTTATTCCTTCTAAATCTTTCTTTTTCTCTTGTACATGGTATTTACCTCTCTTTCACCGCAAAGGGATGTGACACAAGGACGAAAGGTGGGAAAATGAACCAGCGCCCTAAGAGGAGGAGCACTCCAGCCTTGCAAAACTATGTAGCCCCGTCAGCATTCTCTAGTGAGGATGCCTCAGAAAACAAGGATTAAACTTGCTCCAGCCGCAAGCTAGATTAAAACCAAAACTTATGAAGAATTCTTGGTAAAATTATTTATTACAAGAAATAGAAGTACATAACTGCTGTAGACCCGTCGTGCTAGGGGTCACAAATAAAAGAAACCGCAAGTTGTGTAAAGTGTATAAATATAATATGTATTTATCATAAAGAATACAGGAGCCACTAAAATGGTATGAGAGGAACGTGTTCGTAGCATGCAGTTAAACATCCATTTAGTTTTTGAAACCAGTGGTATTAATAGGACTGGTTGATTCCACTTAGTTCTCAAATAGGGGTGATTTGTACCCCACAACAATAAAGATTAAACGACCCGGATGTAAGCGTGATACAGAAAATAACACACACGCTATCGTATTAATACATTGATTGTCTACTTTTTTTGACTTCCGGTTTCTGTTGTCCATTTTGCTGGATAATTAAACCAAGGTCAAGCGGATGAGAAAGCTATTATTAAGACTGGGGAGAGAGAGAGAGAGAGAGAGAGAGAGAGAGAGAGAGAGAGAGAGAGAGAGAGAGAGAGAGAGACTTTCACGTTATCTTAGAGGAAGATAATCATTAATCAGAAGGGGCTATATCTTGCTTGTTATTGTCGTCCCAGCTGCAGAACAGAAATCGGAAATCAAAAAGAGCAGACAATTTTGACCATAACCACACATACTGCTAGACACCTACAAAAAAAAAAAAAAAAAAATTATCGCAACTGCAACAATTTCAGTGAATGTTTTCGATTGTTGGGCTGGTTCACGTTGGATTATCTGCCGATCAGAATAATTTCGGATTAGGATTTGCAAAACCTACTTTTTTTTTTTGTTAACTATATCGACACACCTGACGGACGAGGCGGTAGATCGCAACACCCTTTCTTTTAAAAATTAAGTATTCAATTGCTTTGATATGATCGATTGTGATTCGTCAGGTTTTTATTTTGTTTTTGTTTTTTGTTTTTTGCTTTTGTTTTTGTTTTTGTTTTGAAATATTTTGTCGTCTCCACCCATCACGTTTGCATTTGTTTCACGTTTGGTTTTTGCATAAGAAATTGCGTGGAAAATGATTTGTTGGTTTAAGTTAAGCAGTCATGCTTGGAAAAGCTGCTCTCTCTCTCTCTCTCTCTCTCTCTCTCTCTCTCTCTCTCTCTCTCTCTCTCTCTTCATTTCTCTCTCGTCCCCTACTCTCACTCTCCTTCTCTTTTGCTCTCGTAGATCCACGAGAGCTTATTCATATAAAATAACTTGATCATGAAAAAATAAAAAACCTTGTCAAAGACTTTGGATATATCAAGGACTACAGCTTGAGTTTCCCCTGCCTTATCTAGTTAAAATATCCACAGTAAAACGGGCTTGCCTAAATCCATACTGTTGATCATAAAGAAGCTGAATATTTACAATATGGTGGACTAGTGCTTGATTAATTAAAGACTCAAAGATTTTAGTAAAGAGAGGGAAGAGACTAATGAGGTAATAATTGAGCCAGAATTTTTGAATGGAGCCAATTTTGCAGCTGTTAGGGAAGCAAGACTTGGCCAGGCATTTGTTGAAGAGCTTGAAGAGGACAGGGGCCAGCTCAGTACAGCATTTCTTAATTAGTATAGCAGGGATGATCCCAGACCCACACACTTTGGAGGTGTCTAGGTTTTTATATCACAGACATGAGAAAGAGTAATTTTCAGATCGAAACATTTTTTTATTTTTTTTTAATTACATTTTCACTCCCAAGCAAGGCACATTGCCACTTTGGTGTAAGGGGCTACTATCAGGGGCAGCAACTACTGGGGCACTATGTTGGGATTTGAGCAGCAAGATGTCGGTTCGCGTTACACTTGAGCACATGTGGCTTCTGTCTGCAAAGGGAAATTTGGGAGGGAGTGGTTTGAAGGGTCTAAGGTGAAAAAGTTAGAGGTACACTGTCGGACAAGCAGGTCATGGTTGTTGGATGTTGGAGGAATTGTTGATTATCAATTATTTAGCACACTATTATAGATTTTCCAAAATATCACGAGATCCTATTTCCTGCAATTCTCTAAGTTTCCTAATCATTTCGATATGATTTTTCTTGGTTGCAGCTATTTTACTCTTACAATTATTTCTAGAAATTTGTTTTTATTTGACTTGTGATGGATCGAATCCGTGAAAAGCATGCTGCTTTTGCGAAATGGTTGCTGCACAAGTTGAAGTGAACCATTGGGGAGAGTGGGGTTTGTTATAGTATTTTTATGTAGGAAAAAGTGCTTCAATGCCTGCTTTGCATCATTCGGTTGTCTGATTGACACACTTTTCAGCAGGAAGAGAAAAGATATTAATCCATCAGGCGTTTCCGATGTGATCTGTGATGACTTCCCAATCAGCCTTTTTGAAGTATCTTGTCATTTTGAGCAAGAATTCCTCAACATGGAGTCGAGAACTTTGGGTGATGTCAACCAATATCGCAAGATGGACTATGGACATTTTTTACACAAATACTTAATTACTTTAGTTAAGAATAGATCTAGAAGTGAGGCTTGCTGATCTTCACAATCTGAGATGCGGCTTGGAAACGTGACTGTGTGTGTTAGGGAATTAGCTATAGTGTAGAAATTTTATTTTCCACCTTCTGTCTTTCCTTCTCTCTCCCTCCCCTTCTTTACCTCCTCCTTTTCTTAGTGTATCTTGTGCTGCTACTGCTTGTTATATCACGTGTTGAATGCGTGCCTTTCAATTGATAAAAAGAGATGTGTGCGCCATTTTGTTGGAAGTTTTGCACATGAGAAAGAAGTCGGCTCGCTATCCCACGTCAAGAGAAAAGATGTTAAAAATCGCAAGTTTAAACAAGAGAAGCCAGTGGTTTGGTTTCTTTTTCTTCAATCGGGATTTGTCAAGGAAGACGACACAGAATTAGTCAGAAAAGACTTTAAAAAATCAGAGTTGCAAACGAAATTACAATGACCTCTTCACCGAGGAAGACAAAATTATTTTAAGGCCTAGAATTGGTCTTGTAAAAAAAGAATACTAACTCCAGTGAGGCGTTAGAATTCACGTCAAAAGGAACCAAGAAATCTTCTATAGAAATACATTACACTACAAAAGATTTGGATTATTTTCTTGGATTACAGAACCAAGAGGATTAAAATTTTCTCGAATTAGAACATTTAAGTTAATGGCGCAAGGGAGGTAATTTACATACACCCTCTTTTAAAAAGATTAAGCGTTGACGTGTTTTATTTAAGTTCTTTGACATGCAGTAAACCCTGACTACACCTATATACTTACCCCTACTGTCCTTTACAATATTGTTAATGGAGTTCTTTGAGAACCGTCAGAGGAACTAATTTGGCAAACACTGTTATTGGTGAACGTAAAACTGACTATACCTTTCTTTCCCTATTTACCTTTCCATATATTTAAAAAAATTGTTTACTGTGGTATTCTTTCGTTTTTTTTCTTCTTGTTGTAAATTCGACGTCATAAAAATTCCCGTGAATAGAGAAGCTTTGTGTGCTGTTATCAGCTATGTTTGTGTGACTCCAGAAACCAAGCCAACTATTGTAATAGACATTAAAATCCCTAAATACATGTACCCGGGCGTTAGTATAAAAGAAGAGTGCTGCATGTACACTGTCACAGACATGGTTGATAAGGGTATTACACTGTCACAAACATGGTTGATTAGGGTATTACACTGTCACAGACATGGTTGAGTAGGGTATTACACTGTCACAGACATGGGTGAGTACGGTATTAAACTGTCACAGACATGGTTGATTAGGGTATTACACTATAACAGACATGGTTGATTAGGGTATTACACCGTCACAAACATCGTTGATTAGGGTATTACACTGTCACAGACATGGGTGAGTACGGTATTAAACTGTCACAGACATGGTTGATTGGAGTATTACACTATAACAGACATGGTTGATTAGGGTATTAAACTGTCACAGACATGGTTGATTAGGGTATTACACTGTCACAAACATGGTTGATTAGGGTATTACACTTTCACAGACATGGTTGATTAGGGTATTACACTATAACAGACATGGTTGATTGGGGTATTACACTGTCACAGACATGGTTGATTAGGGTATTACACTGTCACAAACATGGTTGATTAGGGTATTACACTATAACAGACATGGTTGATTAGGGTATTACACTGTCACAGACATGGTTGATTAGGGTATTACACTGTCACAGACATGGTTGATTAGGGTATTACACTATAACAGACATGGTTGATTAGGGTATTACACTGTCACAAACATGGTTGATTAGGGAATTACACTATAACAGACATGGTTGATTAGGGTATTACACTATAACAGACATGGTTGATTAGGGTATTACATTGTCACAAACATGGTTGATTAGGGTATTACACTGTCACAAACATGGTTGATTAGGGTATTACACTGTCACAGACATGGGTGAGTACGGTATTAAACTGTCACAGACATGGTTGATTAGGGTATTACACTATAACAGACATGGTTGATTAGGGTATTACACTGTCACAGACATGGTTGATAGGGTATTACACTGTCACAAACATGGTTGATTAGGGTATTACACTGTCACAAACATGGTTGATTAGGGTATTACACTGTCACAGACATGGTTGATTATTGTATTACACTGTCACAGACATGGTTGATTAGGGTATTACGCTCACACAGACATGGTTGATTAGGGTATTACAATGTCACAGACATGGTTGACTAGGGTATTACACTGTCACAGACATGCTTGATTAGGGTATTACACTAGCACAGACATGGTTGATTAGGGTATTACACTGTCACAGACATGGTTGATTAAGGTATTACACTGTCACAGACATGGTTGGTTAGGGCATTACACTGTAACAGACATGGTTGATTAGGGTATTACACTGTTACAGGCATGGTTGATTAGGGTATTAAAATATCAAAGACATGGTTGATTAGGGTATTACACTGTCACAGACATGGTTAATTAGGGTATTACGCTGTCACAGACATGGTTGATTATAGTGTTACAACATCACAGACATGGTTGATTAGGGTATTACGCTGTCACAGACATGGTTGATTAGGGTATTACACTGTCACAAACATGGTTGATTAGGGTATTACACTATAACAGACATGGTTGATTAGGGTATTACACTGTCACAAAATTGTTGATTAGGGTATTACACTACACCAGACATGGTTGATTAGGGTATTACACTATAACATACATGGTTGATTAGGGTATTACACTGTCACAGACCTGGTTGATTAGGGTATTACACTGTCACAAACATGGTTGGTTAGGGTATTACACTGTCACAAACATGGTTGATTAGGGTATTACACTGTCACAGACATGGTTGATTAGGGTATTACACTATAAAAGACATGATTGATTAGGGTATTACACTGTCACAGACATGGTTGATTAGGGTATTACACTGTCAGAGACATGGTTGATTAGGGTATTACACTGTCACAGACATTGTTGATTAGGGTATTACACTGTCACAAACATGGTTGATTAGGGTATTACACTGTCACAGACGTGGTTGATTAGGGTATTACACTGTCAGAGACATGGTTGATTAGGGTATTACACTATAACAGACATGGTTGATTAGGGTATTACACTATAACAGACATGGTTGATTAGGGTATTACACTGTCACAGACATGGTTGATTAGGGTATTACACTGTCACAGACATGGTTGATTAGGGTATTACACTGTCACAAACATGGTTGATTAGTGTATTACACTGTCACAAACATGGTTGATTAGGGTATTACACTGTTACAGACATGGTTCATTAGGGTATTACATTATAACAGACATGGTTGATTAGGGTATTACACTGTCACAGACATGGTTGATTAGGGTATTACACTTTCACAGACATGGTTGATTAGGGTATTACACTGTCACACACATGGTTGATTAGGGTATAACACTGTCACAGACATGGTTGATTAGGGTATTACACTATAACAGACATGGTTGATTAGGGTATTGCACTGTCACAGACATGGTTGATAGGGTATTACACTTTCACAAACATGGTTGATTAGGGTATTACACTGTCACAAACATGGTTGATTAGGGTATAACACTGTCACAGACATAGTTGATTAGGGTATTACACTATAACAGACATGGTTGATTAGGGTATTACACTGTCACAGACATGGTCAATTAGGGTATTACACTGTCACAGACATGGTTGATTAGGGTATTACACTATAACAGACATGGTTGATTAGGGTATTACACTGCCACAAACATGGTTGATTAGGGTATTACACTGTCACAAACATGCTTGATAAGGGTATTACACTGTCACAGACATGGTTGATTAGGGTATTACACTATAACAGACATGGTTGATTATGATATTACACTGTCACAGACATGGGTGATAAGGGTATTACACTGTCACAGACATGGTTGATTAGGGTGTTACACAATAACAGACATGGTTGATTAGGGTATTACACTGTCACAGACATGGTTGATAAGGGTATTACACTGTCACAGACAGGGTTGATTAGGGTATTACACTATAACCGACATGGTTGATAAGCGTATTACACTGTCACAGACATGGTTGATTAGGGTATTACACTATAATAGACATGGTTGATAAGGGTATTACACTGTCACAGACATGGTTGATTAGGGTATTACACTGTCACAGACATGGTTGATTAGGGTATTACACTATAACAGACATGGTTGATTAGGGTATTACACTGTCACAGACATGGGTGAGTACGGTATTAAACTGTCACAGACATGGTTGATTAGGGTATTACACTGTCACAGACATGGTTGATTAGGGTATTACACTGTCACAAACATGGTTGATTAGGGTATTACACTGTCACAGACTTTGTTGATTCGGGTATTACACTGTCACAGACATGGTTGATTAGGGTATTACACTATAACAGACATGGTTGATTATGATATTACACTGTCACAGACATGGTTGATAAGGGTATTACACTGTCACAGACATGGTTGATTAGGGTGTTACACTGTCACAGACATGGTTGATTAGGGTATTACACTGTCACAGACATGGTTGATAAGGGTATTACACTGTCACAGACAGGGTTGATTAGGGTATTACACTATAACCGACATGGTTTATAAGCGTATTACACTGTCACAGACATGGTTGATTAGGGTATTACACTATAACAGACATGGTTGATAAGGGTATTACACTGTCACAGACATGGTTGATTAGGGTATTACACTGTCACAGACATGGTTGATTAGGGTATTACACTATAACAGACATGGTTGATTAGGGTATTACACTGTCACAGACATGGGTGATTAGGGTATTACTCTGTCACAAACATGGTTGATTAGGGTATTACACTGTAACAGACATGGTTGATTAGGGTATTACACTATAACAGACATGGTTGATTAGGGTATTACACTGTCACAGACATGGTTGATTAGGGTATTACACTGTCACAAACATGGTTGATTAGGGTATTACTGTCACAGACATAGTTGATTAGGGTATTACACTGTCACAGATATGGTTGATTAGGGTATTGCACTGTCACAAACATGGTTGATTAGGGTATAACACTATAACAGACATGGTTGATTAGGGTATTACACTGTCACAAACATGGTTTATTAGGGTATTACACTGTCACAAACATGGTTGATTAGGGTATTACACTGTCACATACATGGTTGATTAGTGTATTACACTGGCAGAGACATGGTTGATTAGGGAATTACACTATAATAGACATGGTTGATTAGGGTATTACACTGTCACAGACATGGTTGATAAGGGTATTACACTGTCACAGACATGGTTGATTAGGGTATTACACTGTCACAGACATGGTTGCTTAGGGTAATACACTGTCACAAACATGGTTTATTAGGGTATTACACTGTCACAGACATGGTTGATTAGGGTATTACACTGTCACAGACCTTGTTGATTAGGGTATTACACTATAAAAGACATGGTTGATTAGGGTATTACACTGTCACAGACATGGTTGATTAGGGTATTACACTGTAACAGACATGGTTTATTAGGGTATTACACTGTCACAGACATGGTTGCTTAGGGTACTACACTGTCACAAACATGGTTGATTAGGGTATTACACTGTCACAGACATTGTTGATTAGGGTATTACACTGTCACAGACATGGGTGAGTACGGTATTAAACTGTCACACCCATGGTTGATTAGGGTATTACACTGTCACAAACATGGTTGATTAGGGTATTACACTGTCACAAACATGGTTTATTAGGGTATTACACTGCACAAACATGGTTGATTAGGGTATTACACTCTCACAGACATGGTTGATTAGGGTATTACACTGTCGCAGACATGTTTGATTAGGGTATTACACTATCACAAACATGGTTGATTAGGGTATTACACTGTCACAGACATGGGTGAGTACGGTATTAAACTGTCACACCCATGGTTGATTAGGGTATTACACTGTCACAAACATGGTTTATTAGGGTATTACACTGCACAAACATGGTTGATTAGGGTATTACACTCTCACAGACATGGTTGATTAGGGTATTACACTGTCACAGACATGGTTGATTAGGGTATTACACTGTCACAGACATGGTTGATAAGGGTATTACACTGTCACAAACATGGTTAATTAGGGTATTACACTGTCACAAACATGGTTGATTAGGGTATTACACTATCACAGACATGGTTGATAAGCGTATTACACTGTCACAGACATGGTTGATTAGGGTATTACACTATAACAGACATGGTTGATTAGGGTATTACACTGTCACAGACATGGTTTATAAGGGTATTACACTGTCACAGACAGGGTTGATTAGGGTATTACACTATAACCGACATGGTTGATAAGCGTATTACACTGTCGCAGACATGTTTGATTAGGGTATGACACTATAACAGACATGGTTGATAAGGGTATTACACTGTTACAGACATGGTTGATTAGGGTATTACACTGTAACAGACATGGTTGATTAGGGTAGTACACTATAACAGACATGGTTGATTAGGGTATTACACTGTCACAAACATGGTTGATTAGGGTATTATACTGTCAATAATATGGTTTATTAGGGTATTACACTGTCACAAACATGGTTGATTAGGGTATTAGACTGTCACAGACATGGTTGATTAGGGTATTACACTGTCACAGACATGGTTGATTAGGGTATTACACTATACCAGACATGGTTGATTAGGGTATTACACTAAAACAGACATGGTTGATTAGGGTATTACACTGTCACAGACATGGTTGATTAGGGTATTACACAGTCACAGACATGGGTGATTAGGGTATTACTCTGTCACAAACATGGTTGATTAGGGTATTACACTGTAACAGACATGGTTGATTAGGGTATTACACTATAACAGACATGGTTGATTAGGGTATTACACTGTCACAGACAGGGTTGATTAGGGTATTACACTGTCACAAACATTGTTGATTAGGGTATTACACTGTCACAAACATTGTTGATTAGGGTATTACACTAAAACAGACATGGTTGATTAGGGTATTACACTGTCACAGACATGGTTGATTAGGGTATTACACAGTCACAGACATGGGTGATTAGGCTATTACTCTGTCACAAACATGGTTGATTAGGGTATTACACTGTAACAGACATGGTTGATTAGGGTATTACACTATAACAGACATGGTTGATTAGGGTATTACACTGTCACAAACATGGTTTATTAGGGTATTACACTGTCACAGACATAGTTGATTAGGGTATTACACTGTCACAGATATGGTTGATCAGGGTATTGCACTGTAACAAACATGGTTGATTAGGGTATAACACTATAACAGACATGGTTGATTAGGGTATTACACTGTCACAAACATGGTTGATTAGGGTATTACACTGTCACAAACATGGTTGATTAGGGTATTACACTATCACAGACATGGTTGATTAGGGTATTACACTGTCAAAGACATGGTTGATTAGGGTATTACACTGTCACAAACATGGTTGATTAGGGTATTACACTGTCACAGACATGGTTGATTAGGGTATTACAGTATAACAGACATGGTTGATTAGGGTATTACACTCTCAAAGACATGGTTGATTAGGGTATTACACTGTCACAGACATGGTTGATTAGGGTATTACACTATAACAGACATGGTTGATTAGCGTATTACACAGTCACAGACATGGTTGATTAGGGTATTATACTGTCAATAATATGGTTGATTAGGGTATTACACTGTCACAAACATGGTTGATTAGGGTATTACACTATCACATACATGGTTGATTAGGGTATTACACTTTCACAGACATGGTTGATTAGGGTACTACACTGTCACAGACATGGTTGATAAGGGTACTACACTGTCACAGACATAGTTGCTTAGGATATTACACTGTCACAGACATGGTTGATAGGGTATTACACTGTAACAGACATGGTTGATTAGGGTACTACACTGTCACAGACATGGTTGATTAGGGTATTACACTGTCTCAGACATGGTTGATTAGGGTATTACACTGTCGCAGACATGTTTGATTAGGGTATTACACTATCACAAACATGGTTGATTAGGGTATTACACTGTCACAAACATGGTTTATTAGGGTATTACACTGCACAAACATGGTTGATTAGGGTATTACACTCTCACAGACATGGTTGATTAGGGTATTACACTGTCGCAGACATGTTTGATTAGGGTATTACACTATCACAAACATGGTTGATTAGGGTATTACACTGTCACAGACATGGGTGAGTACGGTATTAAACTGTCACACCCATGGTTGATTAGGGTATTACACTGTCACAAACATGGTTTATTAGGGTATTACACTGCACAAACATGGTTGATTAGGGTATTACACTCTCACAGACATGGTTGATTAGGGTATTACACTGTCACAGACATGGTTGATTAGGGTATTACACTGTCACAGACATGGTTGATAAGGGTATTACACTGTCACAAACATGGTTAATTAGGGTATTACACTGTCACAAACATGGTTGATTAGGGTATTACACTATCACAGACATGGTTGATAAGCGTATTACACTGTCACAGACATGGTTGATTAGGGTATTACACTATAACAGACATGGTTGATTAGGGTATTACACTGTCACAGACATGGTTTATAAGGGTATTACACTGTCACAGACAGGGTTGATTAGGGTATTACACTATAACCGACATGGTTGATAAGCGTATTACACTGTCGCAGACATGTTTGATTAGGGTATGACACTATAACAGACATGGTTGATAAGGGTATTACACTGTTACAGACATGGTTGATTAGGGTATTACACTGTAACAGACATGGTTGATTAGGGTAGTACACTATAACAGACATGGTTGATTAGGGTATTACACTGTCACAAACATGGTTGATTAGGGTATTATACTGTCAATAATATGGTTTATTAGGGTATTACACTGTCACAAACATGGTTGATTAGGGTATTAGACTGTCACAGACATGGTTGATTAGGGTATTACACTGTCACAGACATGGTTGATTAGGGTATTACACTATACCAGACATGGTTGATTAGGGTATTACACTAAAACAGACATGGTTGATTAGGGTATTACACTGTCACAGACATGGTTGATTAGGGTATTACACAGTCACAGACATGGGTGATTAGGGTATTACTCTGTCACAAACATGGTTGATTAGGGTATTACACTGTAACAGACATGGTTGATTAGGGTATTACACTATAACAGACATGGTTGATTAGGGTATTACACTGTCACAGACAGGGTTGATTAGGGTATTACACTGTCACAAACATTGTTGATTAGGGTATTACACTGTCACAAACATTGTTGATTAGGGTATTACACTAAAACAGACATGGTTGATTAGGGTATTACACTGTCACAGACATGGTTGATTAGGGTATTACACAGTCACAGACATGGGTGATTAGGCTATTACTCTGTCACAAACATGGTTGATTAGGGTATTACACTGTAACAGACATGGTTGATTAGGGTATTACACTATAACAGACATGGTTGATTAGGGTATTACACTGTCACAAACATGGTTTATTAGGGTATTACACTGTCACAGACATAGTTGATTAGGGTATTACACTGTCACAGATATGGTTGATCAGGGTATTGCACTGTAACAAACATGGTTGATTAGGGTATAACACTATAACAGACATGGTTGATTAGGGTATTACACTGTCACAAACATGGTTGATTAGGGTATTACACTGTCACAAACATGGTTGATTAGGGTATTACACTATCACAGACATGGTTGATTAGGGTATTACACTGTCAAAGACATGGTTGATTAGGGTATTACACTGTCACAAACATGGTTGATTAGGGTATTACACTGTCACAGACATGGTTGATTAGGGTATTACAGTATAACAGACATGGTTGATTAGGGTATTACACTCTCAAAGACATGGTTGATTAGGGTATTACACTGTCACAGACATGGTTGATTAGGGTATTACACTATAACAGACATGGTTGATTAGCGTATTACACAGTCACAGACATGGTTGATTAGGGTATTATACTGTCAATAATATGGTTGATTAGGGTATTACACTGTCACAAACATGGTTGATTAGGGTATTACACTATCACATACATGGTTGATTAGGGTATTACACTTTCACAGACATGGTTGATTAGGGTACTACACTGTCACAGACATGGTTGATAAGGGTACTACACTGTCACAGACATAGTTGCTTAGGATATTACACTGTCACAGACATGGTTGATAGGGTATTACACTGTAACAGACATGGTTGATTAGGGTACTACACTGTCACAGACATGGTTGATTAGGGTATTACACTGTCTCAGACATGGTTGATAGGGTATTACACTGTCAGAAACATGGTTGATTAGGGTATTACACTATCACAGACATGGTTGATTATGGTACTACACTGTCACAGACATGCTTGATTAGGGTATTACACTGTCACAGACATGGTAGATTAGGGTATTACACTGTCACAAACATGGTTTATTAGGGTATTACACTTTCACAGACATGGTTGATTAGGGTATTACACTGTCACAGACATGTTTGATTAGGGTACTACACTGTCACCGACATGGTTGATTAGGGTATTACACTGTCAAAGACATGGTTTATTAGGGTATTACTCTGTCACAGACATGGTTGATAAGGGTATTACACTATAACAGACATGGTTGATTAGGGTATTACACTGTCACAGACATGGTTGATTAGGGTATTACACTGTCACAGTCATGGGTGAGTACGGTATAAAACTGTCACAGACATGGTTGATTAGAGTATTATACTATCACAAACATGGTTGATTAGGGTATTACTCTGTCACAGACATGGTTGATAAGAGTATTACACTGTCACAGAAATGGTCGATTAGGGTATTACACTGTCACAGACATGGTTGATTAGGGTATTACACTGTCTCAGACATGGTTGATTAGGGTATTACACTATAACAGACATGGTTGATTAGGGTATTACACTCTCAAAGACATGGTTGATTAGGGTATTACACTGTAACAGACATGGTTTATTAGGGTAATACGCTGTCGCAGACATGGTTGATTAGGGTATTACACTGTCACAGACATGGTTGCTTAGGGTATTACACTCTCAAAGACATGGTTGATTAGGGTATTACACTGTAACAGACATGGTTGATTAGGGTAATACGCTGTCGCAGACATGGTTGATTAGGGTATTAACCTATAACAGACATGGTTGATTAGGGTATTACACTGTCACAGACATGGTTGATTAGAGTATTAAACTGTCAAAGACATGGTTAATTGGTGTATTACACTGTCACACACATGGTTGAAAAGGGTATTACGCTGTCACACACATGGTTGAAAAGGGTATTACGCTGTCACAGACATGGTTGATTAGGGTATTACACTATCACAGACATGGTTCATTAGGGTATTACACTGTAACAGACATGGTTGGTTCGGGTATTACATTGTCACAAACATGGTTGATTAGTGTATTACACTGTCACAAACATGGTTAATTAGGGTATTACACTGTCACAGACATAGTTGATTAGGGTATTACACTATAACAGACAAGGTTGATTAGGGTATTACACTGTCAAAGACATGGTTGATTAGGGTATTACACTTTCACAAACATGGTTGATTAGGGTATTTCACTGTCACAAACATGGTTGATTAGGGTATAACACTGTCACAGACATAGTTGATTAGGGTATTACACTATAACAGACATGGTTGATTAGGGTATTACACTTTCACAGACATGGTCGATTAGGGTATTACACTGTCACAAACATGGCTGATTAGGGTATCACACTATAACAGACATGGTTGATTAGGGTATTACACTGTCACAAACATGGTTGATTAGGGTATTACACTGTCACAGACATGGTTGATTAGGGTATTACACTGTCACAGACATGGTTAATTAGGGTATTACACTATAACAGACATGGTTGATTATGATATTACACTGTCACAGACATGGTTGATAAGGGTATTACACTGTCACAAACTAAGTTGATTAGGGTGTTACACTATAAGAGACATGGTTGATTAGGGTATTACACTGTCACAGACATGGTTGATAAGGGTATTACACTGTCACAGACAGGGTTGATTAGGGTATTACGCTATAACCGACATTATTGATAAGCGTATTACACTGTCACAGACATGGTTGATTAGGGTATTACACTATAACAGACATGGTTGATAAGGGTATTCCACTGTCACAGACATGGTTGATTAGGGTATTACACTGTAACAGACATGGTTGATTAGGGTATTACACTATAACAGACATGGTTGATTAGGGTATTACACTGTCACAAACATGGTTGATTAGGGTATTACACTGTCACAGACATGGTTGATTAGGGTATTACACTGTCACAGACATGGTTGATTAGGGTATTACACTATAACAGACATGGTTGATTAGGGTATTACACAGTCACAGACATGGTGTATTAGGGTATTATACTGTCAATAATATGGTTGATTAGGGTATTACACTGTCACAGACGTGGTTGATTAGGGTATTACACTGTCACATACATGGTTGATTAGGGTATTACACTATAACAGACATGGTTGATTAGGGTATTACACAGTCACAGACATGGTTGATTAGGGTATTATACTGTCAATAATATGGTTGATTAGGGTATTACACTGTCACAAACATGGTTTATTAGGGTATTACACTATCACAGACATGGTTGATTAGGGTATTATACTGTCAATAAGATGGTTGATTAGGGTATTACACTGTCACAAACATGGTTTATTAGGGTATTACACTATCACAGACATGGTCGATTAGGGTATTACACTGTCAAAGACATGGTTGATTAGGGTATTACACTTTCACAGACATGGTTGATTAGGGTATTACACTTTCACAGACATGGTTGATTAGGGTACTACACTGTCACAGACATGGTTGATTAGGGTATTACACTGTCTCAGACATGGTTGATAGGGTATTACACTGTAACAGACATGGTTGATTAGGGTACTACACTGTCTCAGACATGGTTGATAGGGTATTACACTGTCAGAAACATGGTTGATTAGAGTATTACACTATCACAAACATGGTTGATTAGGGTATTACACTGTCACAGACATGGTTGATTAGGGTATTACACTGTCACAAACATGGTTTATTAGGGTATTACACTCTCACAGACATGGTTGATTAGGGTATTACACTGTCACAGACATGTTCGATTAGGGTACTACACTGTCACCGACATGGTTGATTAGGGTATTACACTGTCAAAGACATGGTTGATTAGGGTATTACTCTGTCACAGACATGGTTGATAAGGGTATTACACTATAACAGACATGGTTGATTAGGGTATTACACTGTCACAGACATGGTTGATTAGGGTATTACACTGTCACAGTCATGGGTGAGTACGGTATTAAACTGTCACAGACATAGTTGATTAGAGTATTATACTATCACAAACATGGTATATTAGGGTATTACTCTGTCACAGACATGGTTGATTAGAGTATTACACTGTCACAGAAATGGTCAATTAGGGTATTACACTGTCACAAACATGGTTGATTAGAGTATTACACTGTCACAGACATGGTTGATTAGGGTATTACACTGTCTCAGACATGGTTGATTAGGGTATTACACTATAACAGACATGGTTGATTAGGGTATTACACTGTCACAGACATGGTTGCTTAGGGTATTACACTGTCAAAGACATGGTTGATTAGGGTATTACACTGTCACAGACATGGTTGATTAGGGTAATACACTGTCGCAGACATGGTTGATTAGGGTATTACACTATAACAGACATGGTTGATTAGGGTATTACACTGTCACAGACATGGTTGATTGGGGTATTAAACTGTCAAAGACATGGTTAATTGGGGTATTACACTGTCACACACATGGTTGAAAAGGGTATTACGCTGTCACACACATGGTTGAAAAGGGTATTACGCTGTCACAGACATGGTTGATTAGGGTATTACACTATCACAGACATGGTTGATTAGGGTATTACACTGTAACAGACATGGTTGATTCGGGTATTACATTGTCACAAACATGGTTGATTAGTGTATTACACTGTCACAAACATGGTTGATTAGGGTATTACACTGTCACAGACATGGTTGATTAGGGTATTACACTATAACAGACAAGGTTGATTAGGGTATTACACTTTCACAAACATGGTTGATTAGGGTATTTCACTGTCACAAACATGGTTGATTAGGGTATAACACTGTCACAGACATAGTTGATTAGGGTATTACACTATAACAGACATGGTTGATTAGGGTGTTACACTGTCACAGACATGGTTGATTAGGGTATTACACTGTCACAAACATGGCTGATTAGGGTATTACACTATAACAGACATGGTTGATTATGGTATTACACTATCACAAACATGGTTGATTAGGGTATTACACTGTCACAAACATGGTTGATTAGGGTATTACAATGTCACAGACATGGTTAATTAGGGTATTACACTATAACAGACATTGTTGATTATGATATTACACTGTCACAGACATGGTTGATAAGGGTATTACACTGTCACAGACATGGTTGATTAGGGTGTTACACTATAACAGACATGGTTTATTAGGGTATTACACTGTCACAGACAGGGTTGATAAGGGTATTACAATGTAACAGACAGGGTTGATTAGGGTATTACACTATAACCGACATGGTTGATAAGCGTATTGCACTGTCACAGACATGGTTGATTAGGGTATTACACTGTCACAGACCTGGTTGATAAGGGTATTACACTGTCACAGACATGGTTGATTAGGGTATTACACTGTCACAGACATGGTTGATTAGGGTATTACACTATAACAGACATGGTTGATTAGGGTATTACACTGTCACAAACATGGTTGATTAGGGTATTACACTGTCACAGACATGGTTGATTAGGGTATTACAATGTCACAGACATGGTTGATTAGGGTATTACACTATAACAGACATGGTTTATTAGGGTATTACACAGTCACAGACATGGTGTATTAGGGTATTATACTGTCAATAATATGGTTGATTAGGGTATTACACTGTCACAAACATGGTTGATTAGGGTATTACACTGTCACAGACATGGTTGATTAGGGTATTAAACTGTCACAGACATGGTTGATTAGGGTATTACACTCTACCAGACATGGTTGATTAGGGTATTACACTATAACAGACATGGTTGATTAGGGTATTACACTGTCACAGACATGGTTGCTTAGGGTATTACACTGTCAAAGACATGGTTGATTAGGGTATTACACTGTCACAGACATGGTTGATTAGGGTAATACACTGTCGCAGACATGGTTGATTAGGGTAGTAAACTGTCAAAGACATGGTTAATTGGGATATTACACTGTCACACACATGGTTGAAAAGGGTATTACGCTGTAACACACATGGTTGAAAAGGGTATTACGCTGTCACAGACATGGTTGATTACGGTATTACACTGTCACAGACATGTTTGATTAGGGTATTACACTGTCACAGACCTGGTTGATTAGGGTATTACACTGTAACAGACATGGTTGATTCGGGTATTACATTGTCACAAACATGGTTGATTAGTGTATTACACTGTCACAAACATGGTTGATTAGGGTATTACACTGTCACAGACATGGTTGATTAGGGTATTACACTATAACAGACATGGTTGATTAGGGTATTACACTGTCACAGACATGGTTGATTAGGGTATTACACTATAACAGACATGGTTTATTAGGGTATTACACAGTCACAGACATGGTGTATTAGGGTATTATACTGTCAATAATATGGTTGATTAGGGTATTACACTGTCACAAACATGGTTGATTAGGGTATTACACTGTCACAGACATGGTTGCTTAGGGTATTACACTGTCAAAGACATGGTTGATTAGGGTATTACACTGTCACAGACATGGTTGATTAGGGTAATACACTGTCGCAGACATGGTTGATTAGGGTAGTAAACTGTCAAAGACATGGTTAATTGGGGTATTACACTGTCACACACATGGTTGAAAAGGGTATTACGCTGTAACACACATGGTTGAAAAGGGTATTACGCTGTCACAGACATGGTTGATTACGGTATTACACTGTCACAGACATGTTTGATTAGGGTATTACACTGTCACAGACCTGGTTGATTAGGGTATTACACTGTAACAGACATGGTTGATTCGGGTATTACATTGTCACAAACATGGTTGATTAGTGTATTACACTGTCACAAACATGGTTGATTAGGGTATTACACAGTCACAGACATGGTTGATTAGGGTATTACACTATAACAGACATGGTTGATTAGGGTATTACACTGTCACAGACATGGTTGATTAGGGTATTACACTTTTACAAACATGGTTGATTAGGGTATTTCACTGTCACACACATGGTTGATTAGGGTATAACACTGTCACAGACATGGTTGATTAGGGTATTACACTGTCAAAAACATGGTTGATTAGGGTATTACACTGTCACAGACATAGTTGACTAGGGTATTACACTGTCACAGATATGGTTTATTAGGGTATTAAACTGTCACAAACATGGTTGATTAGGGTATAACACTATAACAGACATGGTTGATTAGGGTATTACACTGTCATAAACATGGTGGATTAGGGTATTACACTGTAACAAACATGGTTGATTAGGGTATTACACTTTCACATACATGGTTGATTAGTGTATTACACTGGCAGAGACATGGTAGATTAGGGTATTTTACTATAATAGACATGGTTGATTAGGGTATTACACTGTCACAGACATGGTTGGTAAGGGTATTACACTGTCACAGACATGGTTGATTAGGGTATTACACTATAACAGACATGGTTGATTAGGGTATTACACTGTCACAGACATGGTTGATTAGGGTATTACACTGTCACAGAAATGGTTGATTAGGGTGTTACACTGTCACAAACATGGTTGATTAGGGTATTACACTGTCACAAACTTAGTTGATTAGGGTATTACACTCTTACAGACATGGTTGATTAGGGTATTACACTGTCACAGACATGATTGATTAGGGTATTACACTGTCACAAACATGGTTGATTAGGGTATTACACTGTCACAGACATGGTTGATAAGGGTATTACACTGTCACAAACATGGTTGATTAGGGTATTACACTATCACAGACATGGTTGATTAGGGTATTACACTGTCACAGACATGGTTGAGTCGGGTATTACACTGTCACAGACATGAGTGAGTACGGTATTAAACTGTCACAGACATGGTTGATTAGAGTATTACACTATCACAAACATGGTTGATTAGGGTATTACACTGTCACAGACATGGTTGATTAGGGTATTACACTGTCACAGAAATGGTTGATTAGGGTGTTACACTGTCACAAACATGGTTGATTAGGGTATTACACTATCACAGACATGGTTGATTAGGGTACTACACTGTCACAGACATGGTTGATTAGGGTACTACACTGTCACAGACATGGTTGGTTAGGGTATTACACTGTCACAGACATGGTTGATAGGGTATTACACTGTCACAGACATGGTTGATTAGGGTACTACACTGTCACAGACATGGTTGATTAGGGTATTACACTGTCTCAGACATGGTTGATAGGGTATTACACTGTCATAAACATGGTTGATTAGGGTATTACACTGTCACAGACATGGTTGATAGGGTATTACACTGTCACAAACATGGTTGATTAGGGTATTACACTGTCACAGACATGGTTGATAGGGTATTACACTGTCACAGACATGGTTGATTAGGGTACTACACTGTCACAGACATGGTTGATTAGGGTATTACACTGTCACAGACATGGTTGATAGGGTATTACACTGTCACAAACATGGTTGATTAGGGTATTACACTATCACAGATATGGTTGATTATGGTTCTACACTGTAACAGACATGCTTGATTAGGGTATTACACTGTCACAGACATGGCTGATTAGGGTATTACACTGTCACAAACATGGTTTATTAGGGTATTACACTCTCACAGACATGGTTGATTAGGGTATTACACTCTCACAGACATGTTTGATTAAGGTACTACACTGTCACCGACATGGTTGATTAGGGTATTACACTGTCAAAGACATGGTTGATTAGGGTATTACTCTCTCACAGACATGGTTGATAAGGGTATGACACTATAACAGACATGGTTTATTAGGGTATTACACTGTCACAGACATGGTTGATTAGGGTATTACACTGTCACAGACATGGGTGAGTACGGTATTAAACTGTCACAGACATGGTTGATTAGAGTATTATACTATCACAAACATGGTTGATTAGGGTATTACTCTGTCACAGACATGGTTGATTAGAGTATTACACTGTCACAGAAATGGTCGATTAGCGTATTACACTGTCACAAACATGGTTGATTAGAGTATTACACTGTCACAGACATGGTTGATTAGGGTATTACACTGTCTCAGACATGGTTGATTAGGGTATTACACTATAACAGACATGGTTGATTAGGGTATTACACTGTCACAGACATGGTGTCTTAGGGTATTACACTGTCAAAGACATGGTTGATTAGGGTATTACACTGTCACAGACATGGTTGATTAGGGTAATACACTGTCGCAGACATGGTTGATTAGGGTATTACACTATAACAGACATGGTTGATTAGGGTATTGCACTGTCACAGACATGGTTGATTAGGGTATTAAACTGTCAAAGACATGGTTAATTGGGGTATTACCTTGTCACACACATGGTTGAAAAGGGTATTACGCTGTCACACACATGGTTGAAAAGGGTATTACACTGTCACAGACATGGTTGATTCGGGTATTTCACTGTCACAGACATGGTCGATTAGGGTATTACACTGTCACAGACATGGTTGATTAGGGTATTACACTGTCACAGACATGGTTTATTAGAGTATTACACTGTCACAGACATGGTTGATTAGGGTATTACACTCTCACAGACATGGTTGATTAGAGTATTACACTGTCACAGACATGGTTGATTAGGGTATTACACTCTCACAGACATGGTTGATTAGAGTATTACACTCTCACAGACATGGTTGATTAGGGTATTACACTCTCACAGACATGGTTGATTAGGGTATTACACTGTCACAGACATGGTTGATTAGGGTATTACACTCTCACAGACATGGTTGATTAGAGTATTACACTCTCACAGACATGGTTGATTAGAGTATTACACTGTCACAAACATGGTTGATTAGGGTATTATACTATCACAGACATGGGTGATTCGGGCATTACACTGTCACAGACATGGTTGATTAGGGTATTACACTGTCACAGCCATGGTCGATTAGAGTATTACACTGTCACAGACATGGTTGATTAGGGTATTACACTCTCACAGACATGGTTGATTAGGGTATTACACTGTCACAGACATGGTCGATTAGAGTATTACACTGTCACAGACATGGTTGATTAGGGTATTACACTGTCACAGACCTGGTTGATTAGGGTATTACACTGTCACAGACATGGTTGATTAGGGTATTACACTCTCACAGACATGGTTGATTAGGGTATTACACTGTCACAGACATGGTTGATTAGGGTATTACACTCTCACAGACATGGTTGATTAGGGTATTACACTGTCACAGACATGGTTGATTAGGGTATTACACTGTCACAGACCTGGTTGATTAGGGTATTACACTGTCACAGACATGGTTTATTAGGGTATTACACTGTCACAGACATGGTTTGTTATTATTTTGTTATCACAATTTGAGGGGAAACACACAAAAGCCTGATCATCTGATTCTGGAAGATTTTTATAAGTGTAGAGTCCAAATCCATGCATATATTTGTTTGTTGGAGTCTTTGCTGTTATGTTTAAGTAGTTAGAGGGGATTGAAGAGTGTAGGTTGGTTTCACTTAAAGTTAGGATACCCGAGGAGTTTACTTGGAGAAAAATTTCTACACAATCTAGATTACTTCTAGGCCCACAGATAATCATGGAGGCGAGCCTTAATGGATGAGGTTAATTGGTTTTGTTTTATGGTTAAACGTGTTTTGCTTTGAATATCATTTCATTTCATTTTTTTTTAGTTTGGGAGTAGAGTGGGTTCGTTGAAGTGGATCAGTTTGGTGCCAAATATGCACACACAAGTAGACTATTAGTTGAATCTGGTCTAAATGGTTGTGGCCTCAAGAAAGTCAACTGGAGATAACTGCCAGGTCCCTTTCCATGCATGATACAGCACTATAATCATTCCAATATTATATAATAGAGCAGCCAATCAAAGCACTGCCAAAGAGTTAGGGCTCTTGTACTTTCATTCGGAAACAGCAGCCAGACAAAATGTCAAACCTGTATCCTCAACTTATTAGACAAGAGTGAACCAGACAAGTCACATAGACATGAGTGACAAGCAAGTATTATAGAGTTGGTCATTTCAAGAGAGATGAAAGAAAAAAAAAATTCCGTGGGAAGAAGAAAGGGTTGCTGGATGGGATCCATTGTCCTAGTCATGAAACAAGGCCAAGCGCTGGGGGTGGGTTACTGATGAGTCCCTGGTTGCACCTCTGCACTTGGCTAATAGACAAAGTAGATGGGCGATAGGCAGAGCCTACCTAATCCTTAAACAAGTTAGGTTTGCGAACTGGATTATTTGTTCAAGTCACCAGCTACAGGAAGACTGTCCATTAGGACTAAGGAGGCCTCTCTTTCTCAGTAGTTTGGTGAAATGACTTGCGGAGTCTGTAGCACAGGTTTTACTCAGAGATCCCTTTCTCCTAGATGGATTATTTGACAAACCAAAAGGAGTTATTCCATACCTGGGTTCTAATGAGGTTTTTCTATTCCCCTGAAAGAGAAACTATAGATATAAAAATATAAGTGTCTACTTAAATATAGTTCTTCCGACTTCTAAAGAAAATAAAAATTAAGTAGAAGATAAATCCTACAATAAATAATAAATATGTAAATATATAGCATAAGCAGCAACTAATGAGTTTTTATTAACTTGGAAGAAATTAATTAGAAGAAATGACTGTCATCATGCGAAACAGATATATGGAGTATTGTTGTCATATTTGGGCTGGTGAATTTGTGTCCCATTTGAAGGTTCTTTATAAATTGTAGAAATGTATCTGTAATTTGATTGGCCTCACACGTTCTTCTTCATTGCAACTCCTTTCTCACAGACGTGATGTTGCTAGTCTCAGTCTTTTCTAGAATTGTCTGATCTATTCCCTGCTTCCTTTGTTCCAGCTCATTTGACTCGTTGGTCTAGTGGTTTCCACCAATTTGCTGTGGTCCTGGATATGACCTTAAACTATATCCGATGGTGAGGCCCCAGCTTGCAGGCCTTAGGGAGTGTGGAGCCACTCTTTAATTGCCATTGCTCCCAGGTCCACTCTGACCCGGAGTGGTCGTACCTGTTAGGGTCCCAACTATGGGTTAAATAGAATACGACTTAAAAAACACATACACTATATTAAAAAATCGTTCTTCAAAATCACCAGATTCGGCATTAAATAACCTGAAAAGAATTGATATGCCGTAAAACAAAACAACCAAACAACCACCAAACCAATTTGCTGCTTTAATACTTCATTCTAATACAGCTTCCTGTTCCGGTAGCTTCTTCCCAAGTACTGCAAAGTGGTGGAACTCTCTTCCTGCTATAGCCTTGCGCCTTTTCAAGACTAAGGTCAATAGGCATCTTCTGTCTTTGCAATAATCATCATTCATTCTTGTTAGCTCCTTACATCAAGTGGCTTCATGCCTTGTCTAGAGAGATTTCCATTAAAAACATCTTGAAGTCACATGAACTATCTCTTTTTATTTTAAATCTAAATTCAGGGGCAGATAACTCTTTTTCTTCCCATTTCTTCCTCCCATCCTCCCTCTACTTTTCTAAGCATTTTAATTCTAGAATATTATAGGATAAAAGAATGCGAAGCACAAAGTAGGAGGGAGGGGGCGGTAGAAAAAGGTTAGTAATTATCAAGACAGACATGTTTTTAAGTAAAAAAAAAAAAACCAAATTAAACACAAAAATACATGAATACGGCAGACTCAAACGAAATGTCAAAATCGTATTTAAAATTATACAAGTACAATTGCTTGTATCCTGCTTGCACTTGGTTCATCGGGTATATTTGCCAGATTGTTTTTGAAATTCTTGCGAGCCTGTCTTTGTTTTATCATTATTTCCATAGCAAGTGCTCGTCTGAACTCCAATCTCTGGTCCTCTCCTCTCCAATCTTTTGCGAGAAACACCCGTCTAGCTGAAAACACTGTCAATAATTTCTCCCACTCTTTATCTGTGCCTAAATCAAAACATAGATTCCATGAACAAAGTTTCTTTCTTAGAACTGCATGCCTGTGGAACTCTTTTCCGTTTGCCTGTTTCCCAACTGACTACAACTTGGTAGTCTTCAAGTCCAATGTAAACAAATTCTTGATGAACCGCCTCCCTTAAGTAATTCAATTTACCAAATTTCCATTACTACCGATTACTACAATATTATTTCATTGACTACTGTACACTCAGTAACTCTTATCCTCGAGTGGCTTCCGGGTCTTGGTAAGTGGTGACACCTATGTAAAAAAAAAAATGAGTCTGGTTGCTCCTATGATAACTGGAATAATGGAGATATTCTTAAGATGCCAGTTTCTTTCCATGTCGTACATAAGACTTTGGTATTTCATTATCTTTTCCCTTTCAGCTCTGTTTAAGCATCATTGAAGACACAAACTTCTACCAAGGTTGCTTCTTTCTCCTTCTTGTCCCATATAACTATGTCAGGTTTTATGGCTCCATTTTCTTGATATATAGCTGTAGGAGTTGCATAGTCATAGTGGATGGTGTTTGACTTATTTCCAACTGTTTTTTCCGATATCTGTCTCCAGGATTTGCTGCTGCATTAGATCTTCAACTTTTTATTAACGAAATGACATTTTTTACCAGTTTTAGAAACTTACCAGTAGTTTCATATCAAAAGCTGAGCTGCATGTACTGTGAAATTTTCGTACTGTTCCGCACATCGTAATTGCTGAATCCACAGTATTTAAGGTGTGTCAAATTATTAACAAGGCAGTTTGTTTCGTCAATAAAATGAGTCGTAAAGATGATTTGATTAGTTCTGAAAAGCGTACTATTACAGAATAGCTAGCAAAAGGTAAAACTACCCTGGAAATATAAAAAATGATAGGAAGGTACCATCAAACTGTGAAGAACTTTGTCAAGGACCTACAAAGGTACGTAAAAGAGCTAATAAAGGTAAATCTAGAGTTGTTTCACGTTCTTTACTCAAAATTAAACGTGAAGTTGTTAAGAACCCTTGGCAGACAAGTCGAGAAGTCTTTGACTAAGCCGGATTGAAGAATGTCTCAAAAAGTACTTGATGTCGCCTTCTGAAAGAAGTGGCAAAGTCTGTTTAGCCTGTGACAAAGCCTCCATTAAAGATAGACATGGGCAGAGAACAACATGAAAACGGATTTTTCCAAAGTTTTGTTCACGGATGAAGTGCGTGTCACTCTTGATGGCCCAGATGGCTGGAGCAAGGGATGGGTACTAGATGGACGACATCATCGTCAGCGTTTAAGGCGCCAACAAGGTGGTTGTGGGATAATGATTTGGGCTGGGATTATCGAAGGTACTTTAGTTGGCCCATGGAGAGTCCCAGAAGGTGTAAAAATGATGTCAAATGCTTACATAGCTTTTCTGAAGGAGCACTTTGAACCATGGTTGAAGAAACAAAGGTTAACAATCAGAAGAACTATTATTTTTATGCAGGATAATGCTCCCTCACATGCAGCAAACAAAAGCAAAGAGTATTTGCAACAACTGGGGTTTTCTGGGTGAGGGAAGATGGAGTGGCCTCGAATTCACCAGATTTGAACCCAATTGAGAACCTTTTGAGTATCATGAAGCGACGTCTTTATGCAAGTGGACGCCAATTTAAGAGCAAAGATGTTGTGGGATGTATCGCGAGGAATAACCGTTGATGAAATGACAAATTTGACTAATTCTGTGGACCAACGTCTTTTACAAGTCATTCATAAAAAAGATCGCATATCCCATACTAATCATACCAACATAGAAATTGCTATGTAGTTATTGTGTTTTAACCATTTTTCCTAGTTCATTTAATGCTTGAAAATTATTTCAATAAACAAGTTATGTGCTTTTTTTCTCAACCTCATTAATAACTTGACACACTGAAATCTACAGATATTCCTATCTTCTGCCATAGTTTCGCTAATACTGCTTTAAATTCGTTTATTTTTTTGACTGAAGTAGTTGAATAATACTGTAAGCACTCTCTCAAAGTTTTATTGATTTTTATTCATTCGTTCTTTAAATATAAAGAAAAATGTAAACTTAATAATTCAATACGCAGTGTACAGATACTAGCAGACCGCCCAACATTATCCGATCGTAAAATATGCATACATATTATATTTTAATTCATACACGAAATAAGACATGTGCATGCAAGTGTTATGTTTTTCTATACATTCTATTTCTTGTAAGTAAAAAAAAACAAAATACTTGAGCTGAGATCGAAACCAAAACCTAAAGACAGTGAGAAGTTCGATAACCATTAGGCCAGCTTGACATGATCTTTAAAAAGTGTTTTCAAACCTACTTATTCTTAACATAAGGAGGCTGTCATGTGAATGATTCATGCATGCGCATTTGTGAAACAGTTAGCAAACAGGTAAAAATCCGATGCCCCCCCCCACATACCAATTTTTCAATTCTGACCTTTAGCCGCCCTTTTTTCCGGATGAAACCCCCTTAAAAAGTCTTTCATATGTCTGAATACCGTATATATCAAATTCTACAACTGGATGTTAGGTGACTCAAATTCCACATGACCATTTTTCTTGTGCTCGTATAACATGCAACACGAACCGAATAAACATTTTACTTTAAATAAAAACACTAAAAACTTATCCAGCTAGATAAAAGAGTAACTTATCTTGCCTTTGGTAACATTTATTTATTATATATTTGTGTTTTGACAACTTTTTCGGAACTTGGTGGATTGTAAAACAAACCCATTATTTAATTTTCAGAATCACAAATAATAGTTTAATGTTTATTACCTGAAAAAAAAAAGAGAGAAGTCTCCAAGTAAACTTGAAGGAATTTCGGCAAAAAAGAAACAACTTTTTTTCAGTGCAACTGCACTATAGTACCAAAAATTTGGAAAATGAAATAAAATCCAATAAAATACAAAAAAAATAGTACCTACTGACTTTTTGTGGCAATTTCAGCTAAACACAATGACATCTACTTAATTAGCATGTAAGAAATACTTAAATATTACCACATTATTTAAGAAAAACACAAGTTTATGATCTTTATCATAAAAATACTCTTGGCATATTTTGAGGGGAAACACGTGACATAATAACAAGGGAAGTAACTCATGTTAATACACAATTTATTTTTTAAATTGGCAATAGTTATATGTTATTTAACTCCCTTGGAACTCTCCAATATTCTTTTAGCCAAACATTTTATTTTTGCTATTTTTTGTCAAAAACGTTTTCTTTAATAATTTTTTTATCTTATCGGTTTTTGTAAATTTTTTAAGATATTCATTTTCATTACTGTAACATGGCAATCAAGTATAGACCATTGCTTTGCCCTGAAATTCAATGTTAAAAATTTCGAATTTTGATGCTATAGTGTAGTTGCACCCTTTTTTTCAATGATTTTTATCGTCTGCTGATGAAAATTTTTATGGTTGAACTTTGAAAAGTAAGGAAACTTTCACATCTAAAATAAATATATTGTAGATGTATGAGCTGTAGGTCTTTTAAATGTTAACATTTTTTATATATGACATATATGAATATATACATATATTTTATATATGAACAAATATGCATATTAATCTCTTTTTTTTCTTTATTTTTAATAAATTTCTGATACATTACAGGGTGGAATGATAAAATTGTTGTCCTAGAAAAGACAACATGATTCCATTTCCGTTTAATGAAAACCGGTTTTCTTTTTTAGTTACAGACCATCTACTAGTTGGCCAGTTGTGTACATTTGTACCCAAGAGCAATAGAAGCCTTCTATCATGTCTGAAAGTGACACAATGTTCAACGAGCGAGATTGGAGATGGGCTGCTCTCTACTGATTCCGGTTATGACCCCAGGATTATTCCCAGCATCCTCAAAATGCATCGTTGTATTGCTATGAATAACAGAGACATTCCCAGGGTGATGAAAATAAAGTTTCCGGCCATGATAATGATCTTTGGTGGGATTTCAAGTGAGAGCCATATCATGCAACCTCACATCTTTGAAGTCAACTTGAAAGTCAACACCAAAGTATACATGAATGTGCTGAAGAGTGTGTTGCTTCCCTGGTGCAATCAGGTGGCCATTGACAGAACCTAGGTGTGGCAGCATTACTCGGTGCTGGCTCACAAGTCCAAAGAGACCCAGGCTTGGCTTCAGGAGTGCTATGTATGACTTTGTACCCTTCTATCACCGCCCCCCCCCCTACTTCCTGGACCTGTACCCGCTGGACTACTTCGTTTGGTCATACGTCGAGAACATCACCCTATGATCTCCCACAACCCCAAAGTCAACTTGATCACCGCCATCTGCCAAGTATTCGCCGAGCTCCCACTGGCGTTTGTGGAAAAGGCATGGTTCCAGTTCCAGATCCATATGAAGATGATGATTGAGGCTGAAGGCGGCTACATTGAATAGATGTCAGCTCTACTGCATAATCAAGTTACCTGAATTGATTTTTTCAATAATAGTTTTAAAATAAAACTGTAGTGTTGTTTTGCTTAAGAGGATAACTTTATCGTTCCACCCTGGAGTGTACAAGCCATTTTGTCATTTTATTTTTATTATTAAATTGTTGACTTCTAGCATGATAGAGGGAACCCACTTTCTTTGCAGCAGCCTTGGCAATGTCCTCAATGTATTTGTTCTAGTTCATATTGCCTGTGAATGTTAATTATTGGCATTGCTATATGTTACCAAAATGACCTTGCCAAGGCCACAAACCACACCATAGTACCAGATAGATGATTTTTTTTTATCCTAATGACAAAACCATTCACTGTTTTAATACCTCATTATAATACAGCTTCCTATTGCAGTAGCTTCTTTCCAAGTCTTGCGGAACTCTCTTCCTGCTGACTGTTTTCCTCCTGCCTATAATCTTGGCCTTTTCAAGACTAAGGTCAATAGGCACGTCCTGTCTTTTCGATAATCAGCTTTCGTTTCTGTTAGCTCCTTACATAAAGTGGCTTCATAGCCGTGTCTGGGGCGATTTCCATTTAAAAAAAAAAACATCTATGGAAGGACAAATATGCATAAATCTTTTTATTGATAAGAATAATGATCGCAAAACATCAAAGATTACATATCAGATTAGTAAATAATCCCGTTATAATCCCATTTAATCCCATTACATATGATTGTTACTATGTTAATAAACCATATTTTCCTTTCAATCCAAAGAAAATCGATTAGCGTATTATAATTAATAATAATAATAATAATAATAATAATAATAATAATAATAATAATAATAATAATAATAATTCAATGTCATCTCCACCCTGTAAATAAGTCTACCTTCAATACTAAAGAGTCAACAAGCCACAGGGATGGGTGGGTGGGTGTTTGAGGAGTTAGTAAAACGATTTCAGTTATGCTAATCTCTTCATACACAGACAGATGATCTGCGTTCTGTTATGGTCTGATGAGCACAACGAGAATTGTGATTATTGCTGCTGGCCAAAAAAAAAAAAAAAAAAAAAAAAAAAATCACCTGCCTTAATCCTGTTAGCTGTCAATTACAATGTCAGATGACGTCATTTTTTTTTATTATCATTGCTGTTGTCAGTATATTATACTAGCGGCGATACACGTGTTATCAGGAGCCGTGATATGGATGAGGCCTATTAATTTATCAATTATTTGAAATGTTGGTTAGTTTTCCCCACTGCGAGTGGTGATCCATGCACAAGTCTTGAACAAAATTAGAACATTATTTCAGTTGTTAGAAGGCTATAGTTAAAAAAATTAGAACATTATTTCAGTTGTTAGAAGGCTATAGTTAAAAAAATTAGAACATTATTTCAGTTGTTAGAAGGCTATAGTTAAAAAAATTAAAACATTATTTCAGTTGTTAGAAGGCTATAGTTAAAAAAATTAGAACATTATTTCAGTTGTTAGAAGGCTATAGTTAAAAAAAATTAGAACATTATTTCAGTTGTTAGAAGGCTATAGTTAAAAAAAATTAGAACATTATTTTAGTTGTTAGAAGGCTATAGTTAAAAAAATTAAAACATTATTTCAGTTGTGAGAAGGCTATAGTTAAAAAAATTAAAACATTATTTCAGTTGTGAGAAGGCTATAGTTAAAAAAATTAGAACATTATTTCAGTTGTGAGAAGGCTATAGTTAAAAAAATTAGAACACTATTTCAGTTGTTAGAAGGCTATAGTTAAAAAAAATTAGAACATTATTTCAGTTGTTAGAAGGCTATAGTTAAAAAAATTAGAACATTATTTCAGTTGTTAGAAGGCTATAGTTAAAAAAAATTAGAACATTATTTCAGTTGTTAGAAGGCTATAGTTAAAAAAATATTAGAACATTATTTCAGTTGTTAGAAGGCTATAGTTAAAAAAAATTAGAACATTATTTCAGTTGTTAGAAGGCTATAGTTAAAAAAATTAGAACATTATTTCAGTTGTTAGAAGGCTATAGTTAAAAAAATTAGAACATTATTTCAGTTGTTAGAAGGCTATAGTTAAAAAAAATTAGAACATTATTTCAGTTTTTAGAAGGCTATAGTTAAAAAAAATTAGAACATTATTTTAGTTGTTAGAAGGCTATAGTTAAAAAAATTAGAACATTATTTCAGTTGTTAGAAGGCTATAGTTAAAAAAAATTAGAACATTATTTCAGTTGTTAGAAGGCTATAGTTAAAAAAATATTAGAACATTATTTCAGTTGTTAGAAGGCTATAGTTAAAAAAATAGAACATTATTTCAGTTGTTAGAAGGCTATAGTTAAAAAAATAGAACATTATTTCAGTTGTTAGAAGGCTATAGTTAAAAAAAAATTAGAACATTATTTCAGTTGTTAGAAGGCTATAGTTAAAAAAATTAGAACATTATTTCAGTTGTTAGAAGGCTATAGTTAAAAAAATAGAACATTATTTCAGTTGTTAGAAGGCTATAGTTAAAAAAATTAGAACATTATTTCAGTTGTTAGAAGGCTATAGTTAAAAAAATTAGAACATTATTTCAGTTGTTAGAAGGCTATAGTTAAAAAAATTAGAACATTATTTCAGTTGTTAGAAGGCTATAGTAAAAAAAATTAGAACATTATTTCAGTTGTTAGAAGGCTATAGTTAAAAAAATAGAACATTATTTCAGTTGTTAGAAGGCTATAGTTAAAAAAAATTAGAACATTATTTCAGTTGTTAGAAGGCTATAGTTAAAAAAATTAGAACATTATTTCAGTTGTTAGAAGGCTATAGTTAAAAAAATTAGAACATTATTTCAGTTGTTAGAAGGCTATAGTTAAAAAAAATTAAAACATTATTTCAGTTGTTAGAAGGCTATAGTTAAAAAAATAGAACATTATTTCAGTTGTTAGAAGGCTATAGTTAAAAAAAATTAGAACATTATTTCAGTTGTTAGAAGGCTATAGTTAAAAAAAATTAGAACATTATTTCAGTTGTTAGAAGGCTATAGTTAAAAAAAATTAGAACATTATTTCAGTTGTTAGAAGGCTATAGTTAAAAAAATATTAGAACATTATTTCAGTTGTTAGAAGGCTATAGTTAAAAAAAATTAGAACATTATTTCAGTTGTTAGAAAGCTATAGTTAAAAAAAATTAGAACATTATTTCAGTTGTTAGAAGGCTATAGTTAAAAAAATTAGAACATTATTTCAGTTGTTAGAAAGCTATAGTTAAAAAAAATTAGAACATTATTTCAGTTGTTAGAAGGCTATAGTTAAAAAAATAGAACATTATTTCAGTTGTTAGAAGGCTATAGTTAAAAAAAATTAGAACATTATTTCAGTTGTTAGAAGGCTATAGTTAAAAAAAATTAGAACATTATTTCAGTTGTTAGAAGGCTTTAGTTAAAAAAATTAGAACATTATTTCAGTTGTTAGAAAGCTATAGTTAAAAAAATTAGAACATTATTTCAGTTGTTAGAAGGCTATAGTTAAAAAAATTAGAACATTATTTCAGTTGTTAGAAGGCTATAGTTAAAAAAAATTAGAACATTATTTCAGTTGTTAGAAAGCTATAGTTAAAAAAATTAGAACATTATTTCAGTTGTTAGAAGGCTATAGTTAAAAAAATTAGAACATTATTTCAGTTGTTAGAAGGCTATAGTTAAAAAAAATTAGAACATTATTTCAGTTGTTAGAAAGCTATAGTTAAAAAAATTAGAACATTATTTCAGTTGTTAGAAAGCTATAGTTAAAAAAATTAGAACATTATTTCAGTTGTTAGAAGGCTATAGTTAAAAAAATTAGAACATTATTTCAGTTGTTAGAAGGCTATAGTTAAAAAAAATTAGAACATTATTTCAGTTGTTAGAAAGCTATAGTTAAAAAAATTAGAACATTATTTCAGTTGTTAGAAAGCTATAGTTAAAAAAAATTAGAACATTATTTCAGTTGTTAGAAGGCTATAGTTAAAAAAATTAGAACATTATTTCAGTTGTTAGAAAGCTATAGTTAAAAAAAATTAGAACATTATTTCAGTTGTTAGAAAGCTATAGTTAAAAAAATTAGAACATTATTTCAGTTGTTAGAAGGCTATAGTTAAAAAAATTAGAACATTATTTCAGTTGTTAGAAGGCTATAGTTAAAAAAATTAGAACATTATTTCAGTTGTTAGAAGGCTATAGTTAAAAAAAATTAGAACATTATTTCAGTTGTTAGAAAGCTATAGTTAAAAAATTAGAACATTATTTCAGTTGTTAGAAGGCTATAGTTAAAAAAATTAGAACATTATTTCAGTTGTTAGAAGGCTATAGTTAAAAAAATTAGAACATTATTTCAGTTGTTAGAAGGCTATAGTAAAAAAAATATTAGAACATTATTTCAGTTGTTAGAAGGCTATAGTTAAAAAAAATTAGAACATTATTTCAGTTGTTAGAAAGCTATAGTTAAAAAATTAGAACATTATTTCAGTTGTTAGAAGGCTATAGTTAAAAAAATTAGAACATTATTTCAGTTGTTAGAAGGCTATAGTTAAAAAAAATTAGAACATTATTTCAGTTGTTAGAAGGCTATAGTTAAAAAAAATTAGAACATTATTTTAGTTGTTAGAAGGCTATAGTTAAAAAAATTAAAACATTATTTCAGTTGTGAGAAGGCTATAGTTAAAAAAATTAAAACATTATTTCAGTTGTGAGAAGGCTATAGTTAAAAAAATTAGAACATTATTTCAGTTGTGAGAAGGCTATAGTTAAAAAAATTAGAACACTATTTCAGTTGTTAGAAGGCTATAGTTAAAAAAAATTAGAACATTATTTCAGTTGTTAGAAGGCTATAGTTAAAAAAATTAGAACATTATTTCAGTTGTTAGAAGGCTATAGTTAAAAAAAATTAGAACATTATTTCAGTTGTTAGAAGGCTATAGTTAAAAAAATA
The DNA here is from genome assembly GCF_053919585.1 of Euprymna scolopes. Classification (NCBI taxonomy): domain Eukaryota; kingdom Metazoa; phylum Mollusca; class Cephalopoda; order Sepiida; family Sepiolidae; genus Euprymna; species Euprymna scolopes. Next base: position 126,562,416 of record NC_136499.1, on the reverse strand, counting down.
TTAGAACATTATTTCAGTTGTTAGAAGGCTATAGTTAAAAAAAATTAGAACATTATTTCAGTTGTTAGAAGGCTATAGTTAAAAAAATTAGAACATTATTTCAGTTGTTAGAAGGCTATAGTTAAAAAAATTAGAACATTATTTCAGTTGTTAGAAGGCTATAGTTAAAAAAAATTAGAACATTATTTCAGTTTTTAGAAGGCTATAGTTAAAAAAAATTAGAACATTATTTTAGTTGTTAGAAGGCTATAGTTAAAAAAATTAGAACATTATTTCAGTTGTTAGAAGGCTATAGTTAAAAAAAATTAGAACATTATTTCAGTTGTTAGAAGGCTATAGTTAAAAAAATATTAGAACATTATTTCAGTTGTTAGAAGGCTATAGTTAAAAAAATAGAACATTATTTCAGTTGTTAGAAGGCTATAGTTAAAAAAATAGAACATTATTTCAGTTGTTAGAAGGCTATAGTTAAAAAAAAATTAGAACATTATTTCAGTTGTTAGAAGGCTATAGTTAAAAAAATTAGAACATTATTTCAGTTGTTAGAAGGCTATAGTTAAAAAAATAGAACATTATTTCAGTTGTTAGAAGGCTATAGTTAAAAAAATTAGAACATTATTTCAGTTGTTAGAAGGCTATAGTTAAAAAAATTAGAACATTATTTCAGTTGTTAGAAGGCTATAGTTAAAAAAATTAGAACATTATTTCAGTTGTTAGAAGGCTATAGTTAAAAAAATTAGAACATTATTTCAGTTGTTAGAAGGCTATAGTTAAAAAAATAGAACATTATTTCAGTTGTTAGAAGGCTATAGTTAAAAAAAATTAGAACATTATTTCAGTTGTTAGAAGGCTATAGTTAAAAAAATTAGAACATTATTTCAGTTGTTAGAAGGCTATAGTTAAAAAAATTAGAACATTATTTCAGTTGTTAGAAGGCTATAGTTAAAAAAAATTAAAACATTATTTCAGTTGTTAGAAGGCTATAGTTAAAAAAATAGAACATTATTTCAGTTGTTAGAAGGCTATAGTTAAAAAAAATTAGAACATTATTTCAGTTGTTAGAAGGCTATAGTTAAAAAAAATTAGAACATTATTTCAGTTGTTAGAAGGCTATAGTTAAAAAAAATTAGAACATTATTTCAGTTGTTAGAAGGCTATAGTTAAAAAAATATTAGAACATTATTTCAGTTGTTAGAAGGCTATAGTTAAAAAAAATTAGAACATTATTTCAGTTGTTAGAAAGCTATAGTTAAAAAAAATTAGAACATTATTTCAGTTGTTAGAAGGCTATAGTTAAAAAAATTAGAACATTATTTCAGTTGTTAGAAAGCTATAGTTAAAAAAAATTAGAACATTATTTCAGTTGTTAGAAGGCTATAGTTAAAAAAATAGAACATTATTTCAGTTGTTAGAAGGCTATAGTTAAAAAAAATTAGAACATTATTTCAGTTGTTAGAAGGCTATAGTTAAAAAAAATTAGAACATTATTTCAGTTGTTAGAAGGCTTTAGTTAAAAAAATTAGAACATTATTTCAGTTGTTAGAAAGCTATAGTTAAAAAAATTAGAACATTATTTCAGTTGTTAGAAGGCTATAGTTAAAAAAATTAGAACATTATTTCAGTTGTTAGAAGGCTATAGTTAAAAAAAATTAGAACATTATTTCAGTTGTTAGAAAGCTATAGTTAAAAAAATTAGAACATTATTTCAGTTGTTAGAAGGCTATAGTTAAAAAAATTAGAACATTATTTCAGTTGTTAGAAGGCTATAGTTAAAAAAAATTAGAACATTATTTCAGTTGTTAGAAAGCTATAGTTAAAAAAATTAGAACATTATTTCAGTTGTTAGAAAGCTATAGTTAAAAAAATTAGAACATTATTTCAGTTGTTAGAAGGCTATAGTTAAAAAAATTAGAACATTATTTCAGTTGTTAGAAGGCTATAGTTAAAAAAAATTAGAACATTATTTCAGTTGTTAGAAAGCTATAGTTAAAAAAATTAGAACATTATTTCAGTTGTTAGAAAGCTATAGTTAAAAAAAATTAGAACATTATTTCAGTTGTTAGAAGGCTATAGTTAAAAAAATTAGAACATTATTTCAGTTGTTAGAAAGCTATAGTTAAAAAAAATTAGAACATTATTTCAGTTGTTAGAAAGCTATAGTTAAAAAAATTAGAACATTATTTCAGTTGTTAGAAGGCTATAGTTAAAAAAATTAGAACATTATTTCAGTTGTTAGAAGGCTATAGTTAAAAAAATTAGAACATTATTTCAGTTGTTAGAAGGCTATAGTTAAAAAAAATTAGAACATTATTTCAGTTGTTAGAAAGCTATAGTTAAAAAATTAGAACATTATTTCAGTTGTTAGAAGGCTATAGTTAAAAAAATTAGAACATTATTTCAGTTGTTAGAAGGCTATAGTTAAAAAAATTAGAACATTATTTCAGTTGTTAGAAGGCTATAGTAAAAAAAATTAGAACATTATTTCAGTTGTTAGAAGGCTATAGTTAAAAAAATTAGAACATTATTTCAGTTGTTAGAAGGCTATAGTTAAAAAAATTAGAACAATATTTCAGTTGTTAGAAGGCTATAGTTAAAAAAATTAGAACATTATTTCAGTTGTTAGAAGGCTATAGTTAAAAAAATTAGAACATTATTTCAGTTGTTAGAAGGCTATAGTTAAAAAAAATTAGAACATAATTTCAGTTGTTAGAAGGCTATAGTTAAAAAAATTAGAACATTATTTCAGTTGTTAGAAGGCTATAGTTAAAAAAAATTAGAACATTATTTCAGTTGTTAGAAAGCTATAGTTAAAAAAATTAGAACATTATTTCAGTTGTTAGAAGGCTATAGTTAAAAAAATTAGAACATTATTTCAGTTGTTAGAAGGCTATAGTTAAAAAAATTAGAACATTATTTCAGTTGTTAGAAGGCTATAGTTAAAAAAAATTAGAACATTATTTCAGTTGTTAGAAAGCTATAGTTAAAAAAATTAGAACATTATTTCAGTTGTTAGAAGGCTATAGTTAAAAAAATTAAAACATTATTTCAGTTGTTAGAAGGCTATAGTTAAAAAAATTAGAACATTATTTCAGTTGTTAAAAGGCTATAATTAAAAAAATTAGAACATTATTTCAGTTGTTAGAAAGCTATAGTTTAAAAAATTAGAACATTATTTCAGTTGTTAGAAAGCTACAGTTAAAAAAATTAGAACATTATTTCAGTTGTTAGAAGGCTATAGTTAAAAAAATAGAACATTATTTCAGTTGTTAGAAGGCTATAGTTAAAAAAATTAGAACATTATTTCAGTTGTTAGAAGGCTATAATTAAAAAAATTAGAACATTATTTCAGTTGTTAGAAAGCTATAGTTAAAAAAATTAGAACATTATTTCAGTTGTTAGAAAGCTATAGTTAAAAAAATTAGAACATTATTTCAGTTGTTAGAAGGCTATAGTTAAAAAAATTAGAACATTATTTCAGTTGTTAGAAGGCTACAGTTAAAAAAATAGAACATTATTTCAGTTGTTAGAAGGCTATAGTTAAAAAAATTAGAACATTATTTCAGTTGTTAGAAGGCTATAGTTAAAAAAATTAGAACATTATTTCAGTTGTTAGAAAGCTATAGTTAAAAAAATTAGAACATTATTTCAGTTGTTAGAAGGCTATAGTTAAAAAAATTAGAACATTATTTCAGTTGTTAGAAAGCTATAGTTAAAAAAATTAGAACATTATTTCAGTTGTTAGAAAGCTATAGTTAAAAAAAATAGAACATTATTTCAGTTGTTAGAAAGCTATAGTTAAAAAAATAGAACATTATTTCAGTTGTTAGAAGGCTATAGTTAAAAAAATTAGAACATTATTTCAGTTGTTAGAAGGCTATAGTTAAAAAAAATTAGAACATTATTTCAGTTGTTAGAAGGCTATAGTTAAAAAAAATTAGAACATTATTTCAGTTGTTAGAAGGCTATAGTTAAAAAAATTAGAACATTATTTTAGTTGTTAGAAGGCTATAGTTAAAAAAAATTAGAACATTATTTCAGTTGTTAGAAGGCTATAGTTAAAAAAATTAGAACATTATTTCAGTTGTTAGAAGGCTATAGTTAAAAAAATAGAACATTATTTCAGTTGTTAGAAGGCTATAGTTAAAAAAAATTAGAACATTATTTCAGTTGTTAGAAGGCTATAGTTAAAAAAATTAGAACATTATTTCAGTTGTTAGAAGGCTATAGTTAAAAAAATTAGAACATTATTTCAGTTGTTAGAAGGCTATAGTTAAAAAAAATTAAAACATTATTTCAGTTGTTAGAAGGCTATAGTTAAAAAAATAGAACATTATTTCAGTTGTTAGAAGGCTATAGTTAAAAAAAATTAGAACATTATTTCAGTTGTTAGAAGGCTATAGTTAAAAAAAATTAGAACATTATTTCAGTTGTTAGAAGGCTATAGTTAAAAAAAATTAGAACATTATTTCAGTTGTTAGAAGGCTATAGTTAAAAAAATATTAGAACATTATTTCAGTTGTTAGAAGGCTATAGTTAAAAAAAATTAGAACATTATTTCAGTTGTTAGAAAGCTATAGTTAAAAAAAATTAGAACATTATTTCAGTTGTTAGAAGGCTATAGTTAAAAAAATTAGAACATTATTTCAGTTGTTAGAAAGCTATAGTTAAAAAAAATTAGAACATTATTTCAGTTGTTAGAAGGCTATAGTTAAAAAAATAGAACATTATTTCAGTTGTTAGAAGGCTATAGTTAAAAAAAATTAGAACATTATTTCAGTTGTTAGAAGGCTATAGTTAAAAAAAATTAGAACATTATTTCAGTTGTTAGAAGGCTATAGTTAAAAAAATTAGAACATTATTTCAGTTGTTAGAAAGCTATAGTTAAAAAAATTAGAACATTATTTCAGTTGTTAGAAGGCTATAGTTAAAAAAATTAGAACATTATTTCAGTTGTTAGAAGGCTATAGTTAAAAAAAATTAGAACATTATTTCAGTTGTTAGAAAGCTATAGTTAAAAAAATTAGAACATTATTTCAGTTGTTAGAAGGCTATAGTTAAAAAAATTAGAACATTATTTCAGTTGTTAGAAGGCTATAGTTAAAAAAAATTAGAACATTATTTCAGTTGTTAGAAAGCTATAGTTAAAAAAATTAGAACATTATTTCAGTTGTTAGAAAGCTATAGTTAAAAAAATTAGAACATTATTTCAGTTGTTAGAAGGCTATAGTTAAAAAAATTAGAACATTATTTCAGTTGTTAGAAGGCTATAGTTAAAAAAAATTAGAACATTATTTCAGTTGTTAGAAAGCTATTGTTAAAAAAATTAGAACATTATTTCAGTTGTTAGAAAGCTATAGTTAAAAAAAATTAGAACATTATTTCAGTTGTTAGAAGGCTATAGTTAAAAAAATTAGAACATTATTTCAGTTGTTAGAAAGCTATAGTTAAAAAAAATTAGAACATTATTTCAGTTGTTAGAAAGCTATAGTTAAAAAAATTAGAACATTATTTCAGTTGTTAGAAGGCTATAGTTAAAAAAATTAGAACATTATTTCAGTTGTTAGAAGGCTATAGTTAAAAAAATTAGAACATTATTTCAGTTGTTAGAAGGCTATAGTTAAAAAAAATTAGAACATTATTTCAGTTGTTAGAAAGCTATAGTAAAAAAATTAGAACATTATTTCAGTTGTTAGAAGGCTATAGTTAAAAAAATTAGAACATTATTTCAGTTGTTAGAAGGCTATAGTTAAAAAAATTAGAACATTATTTCAGTTGTTAGAAGGCTATAGTAAAAAAAATTAGAACATTATTTCAGTTGTTAGAAGGCTATAGTTAAAAAAATTAGAACATTATTTCAGTTGTTAGAAGGCTATAGTTAAAAAAATTAGAACAATATTTCAGTTGTTAGAAGGCTATAGTTAAAAAAATTAGAACATTATTTCAGTTGTTAGAAGGCTATAGTTAAAAAAATTAGAACATTATTTCAGTTGTTAGAAGGCTATAGTTAAAAAAAATTAGAACATTATTTCAGTTGTTAGAAGGCTATAGTTAAAAAAATTAGAACATTATTTCAGTTGTTAGAAGGCTATAGTTAAAAAAAATTAGAACATTATTTCAGTTGTTAGAAAGCTATAGTTAAAAAAATTAGAACATTATTTCAGTTGTTAGAAGGCTATAGTTAAAAAAATTAGAACATTATTTCAGTTGTTAGAAGGCTATAGTTAAAAAAATTAGAACATTATTTCAGTTGTTAGAAGGCTATAGTTAAAAAAAATTAGAACATTATTTCAGTTGTTAGAAAGCTATAGTTAAAAAAATTAGAACATTATTTCAGTTGTTAGAAGGCTATAGTTAAAAAAATTAAAACATTATTTCAGTTGTTAGAAGGCTATAGTTAAAAAAATTAGAACATTATTTCAGTTGTTAAAAGGCTATAATTAAAAAAATTAGAACATTATTTCAGTTGTTAGAAAGCTATAGTTTAAAAAATTAGAACATTATTTCAGTTGTTAGAAAGCTACAGTTAAAAAAATTAGAACATTATTTCAGTTGTTAGAAGGCTATAGTTAAAAAAATAGAACATTATTTCAGTTGTTAGAAGGCTATAGTTAAAAAAATTAGAACATTATTTCAGTTGTTAGAAGGCTATAATTAAAAAAATTAGAACATTATTTCAGTTGTTAGAAAGCTATAGTTAAAAAAATTAGAACATTATTTCAGTTGTTAGAAAGCTATAGTTAAAAAAATTAGAACATTATTTCAGTTGTTAGAAGGCTATAGTTAAAAAAATTAGAACATTATTTCAGTTGTTAGAAGGCTACAGTTAAAAAAATAGAACATTATTTCAGTTGTTAGAAGGCTATAGTTAAAAAAATTAGAACATTATTTCAGTTGTTAGAAGGCTATAGTTAAAAAAATTAGAACATTATTTCAGTTGTTAGAAAGCTATAGTTAAAAAAATTAGAACATTATTTCAGTTGTTAGAAGGCTATAATTAAAAAAATTAGAACATTATTTCAGTTGTTAGAAAGCTATAGTTAAAAAAATTAGAACATTATTTCAGTTGTTAGAAAGCTATAGTTAAAAAAAATAGAACATTATTTCAGTTGTTAGAAAGCTATAGTTAAAAAAATAGAACATTATTTCAGTTGTTAGAAGGCTATAGTTAAAAAAATTAGAACATTATTTCAGTTGTTAGAAGGCTATAGTTAAAAAAAATTAGAACATTATTTCAGTTGTTAGAAGGCTATAGTTAAAAAAAATTAGAACATTATTTCAGTTGTTAGAAGGCTATAGTTAAAAAAATTAGAACATTATTTTAGTTGTTAGAAGGCTATAGTTAAAAAAAATTAGAACATTATTTCAGTTGTTAGAAGGCTATAGTTAAAAAAAATTAGAACATTATTTTAGTTGTTAGAAGGCTATAGTTAAAAAAATTAGAACATTATTTTAGTTGTTAGAAGGCTATAGTTAAAAAAAATTAGAACATTATTTTAGTTGTTAGAAGGCTATAGTTAAAAAAATTAGAACATTATTTTAGTTGTTAGAAGGTTATATTTAAAAAAAGTTAGAACATTATTTCAGTTGTTAGAAGGCTATAGTTAAAAAAAATTAGAACATTATTTTAGTTGTTAGAAGGCTATAGTTAAAAAAAATTAGAACATTATTTCAGTTGTTAGAAGGCTATAGTTAAAAAAAATTAGAACATTATTTCAGTTGTTAGAAGGCTATAGTTGAAAAAAATTAGAACATTATTTTAGTTGTTAGAAGGCTATAGTTAAAAAAAATTAGAACATTATTTCAGTTGTTAGAAGGCTATAGTTAAAAAAAATTAGAACATTATTTCAGTTGTTAGAAGGCTATAGTTAAAAAAAATTAGAACATTATTTTAGTTGTTAGAAGGCTATAGTTAAAAAAAATTAGAACATTATTTCAGTTGTTAGAAGGCTATAGTTAAAAATATTAGAACATTATTTCAGTTGTTAGAAGGCTATAGTTAAAAAAAATTAGAACATAATTTTAGTTGTTAGAAGGCTATAGTTAAAAATATTAGAACATTATTTCAGTTGTTAGAAGGCTATAGTTAAAAAAATTAGAACATTATTTTAGTTGTTAGAAGGCTATAGTTAAAAATATTAGAACATTATTTCAGGTGTTAGAAGGCTATAGTTAAAAAAATTAGAACATTATTTTAGTTGTTAGAAGGCTATAGTTAAAAATATTAGAACATTATTTCAGTTGTTAGAAGGGTATAGTTAAAAAAAATTAGAACATTATTTCAGTTGTTAGAAGGCTATAGTTAAAAAAAATTAGAACATTATTTTAGTTGTTAGAAGGCTATAGTTAAAAAAAATTAGAACATTATTTCAGTTGTTAGAAGGCTATAGTTAAAAAAAAATAGAACATTATTTTAGTTGTTAGAAGGCTATAGTTAAAAAAAATTAGAACATTATTTTAGTTGTTAGAAGGCTATAGTTAAAAAAAATTAGAACATTATTTCAGTTGTTAGAAGGCTATAGTTAAAAAAAATTAGAACATTATTTTACTTGTTAGAAGGCTATAGTTAAAAAAAATTAGAACATTATTTCAGTTGTTAGAAGGCTATAGTTAAAAAAAATTAGAACATTATTTTAGTTGTTAGAAGGCTATAGTTAAAAAAAATTAGAACATTATTTTAGTTGTTAGAAGGCTATAGTTTAAAAAAATTAGAACATTATTTCAGTTGTTAGAAGGCTATAGTTAAAAAAAATTAGAACATTATTTCAGTTGTTAGAAGGCTATAGTTAAAAAAATTAGAACATTATTTCAGTTGTTAGAAGGCTATAGTTAAAAAAAATTAGAACATTATTTCAGTTGTTAGAAGGCTATAGTTAAACAAATTAGAACATTATTTTAGTTGTTAGAAGGCTATAGTTAAAAAAAATTAGAACATTATTTCAGTTGTTAGAAGGCTATAGTTAAAAAAAATTAGAACATTATTTCAGTTGTTAGAAGGCTATAGTTAAAAAAAATTAGAACATTATTTCAGTTGTTAGAAGGCTATAGTTAAACAAATTAGAACATTATTTTAGTTGTTAGAAGGCTATAGTTAAAAAAAATTAGAACATTATTTCAGTTGTTAGAAGGCTATAGTTAAAAAAAATTAGAACATGATTTAAGTTAAAAATATTAGAACATAATTTCAGTTGTTAGAAGGCTATAGTTAAAAAAAATTAGAACATTATTTCAGTTGTTAGAAGGCTATAGTTAAAAAATATTAGAACATTATTTCAGTTGTTAGAAGGCTATAGTTAAAAAATATTAGAACATTATTTCAGTTGTTAGAAGGCTATAGTTAAAAAATATTAGAACATTATTTCAGTTGTTAGAAGGCTATAGTTAAAAAATATTAGAACATTATTTCAGTTGTTAGAAGGCTATAGTTAAAAAAAATTAGAACATTATTTCAGTTGTTAGAAGGCTATAGTTAAAAAATATTAGAACATTATTTCAGTTGTTAGAAGGCTATAGTTAAAAAATATTAGAACATTATTTCAGTTGTTAGAAGGCTATAGTTAAAAAAATTAGAACATTATTTCAGTTGTTAGAAGGCTATAGTTAAAAAATATTAGAACATTATTTCAGTTGTTAGAAGGCTATAGTTAAAAAATATTAGAACATTATTTCAGTTGTTAGAAGGCTATAGTTAAAAAAAATTAGAACATGATTTAAGTTAAAAATATTAGAACATTATTTCAGTTGTTAGAAGGCTATAGTTAAAAAATATTAGAACATTATTTCAGTTGTTAGAAGGCTATAGTTAAAAAATATTAGAACATTATTTCAGTTGTTAGAAGGCTATAGTTAAAAAAAATTAGAACATTATTTGAGTTGTTAGAAGGCTATAGTTAAAAAATATTAGAACATTATTTCAGTTGTTAGAAGGCTATAGTTAAAAAAAATTAGAACATTATTTCAGTTGTTAGAAGGCTATAGTTAAACAAATTAGAACATTATTTTAGTTGTTAGAAGGCTATAGTTAAAAAAAATTAGAACATTATTTCAGTTGTTAGAAGGCTATAGTTAAAAAAAATTAGAACATGATTTAAGTTAAAAATATTAGAACATTATTTCAGTTGTTAGATGGCTATAGTTAAAAAATATTAGAACATTATTTCAGTTGTTAGAAGGCTATAGTTAAAAAATATTAGAACATTATTTCAGTTGTTAGAAGGCTATAGTTAAAAAATATTAGAACATTATTTCAGTTGTTAGAAGGCTATAGTTAAAAAATATTAGAACATTATTTCAGTTGTTAGAAGGCTATAGTTAAAAAATATTAGAACATTATTTCAGTTGTTAGAAGGCTATAGTTAAAAAATATTAGAACATTATTTCAGTTGTTAGAAGGCTATAGTTAAAAAATATTAGAACATTATTTCAGTTGTTAGAAGGCTATAGTTAAAAAATATTAGAACATTATTTCAGTTGTTAGAAGGCTATAGTTAAAAAAAATTAGAACATTATTTCAGTTGTTAGAAGGCTATAGTTAAAAAAAAATAGAACATGATTTAAGTTAAAAATATTAGAACATTATTTCAGTTGTTAGAAGGCTATAGTTAAAAATATTAGAACATTATTTCAGTTGTTAGAAGGCTATAGTTAAACAAATTAGAACATTATTTTAGTTGTTAGAAGGCTATAGTTAAAAAATATTAGAACATTATTTCAGTTGTTAGAAGGCTATAGTTAAAAAAATTAGAACATTATTTCAGTTGTTAGAAGGCTATAGTTAAAAAAAATTAGAACATTATTTCAGTTGTTAGAAGGCTATATTTAAACAAATTAGAACATTATTTCAGTTGTTAGAAGGCTATAGTTAAACAAATTAGAACATTATTTCAGTTGTTAGAAGGCTATAGTTAAAAAAAATTAGAACATGATTTAAGTTAAAAATATTAGAACATTATTTCAGTTGTTAGAATGCTATAGTTAAAAAATATTAGAACATTATTTCAGTTGTTAGAAGGCTATAGTTAAAAAAAATTAGAACATTATTTCAGTTGTTAGAAGGCTATAGTTAAACAAATTAGAACATTATTTCAGTTGTTAGAAGGCTATAGTTAAAAAAAATTAGAACATGATTTAAGTTAAAAATATAAGAACATTATTTCAGTTGTTAGAAGGCTATAGTTAAAAAATATTAGAACATTATTTCAGTTGTTAGAAGGCTATAGTTAAAAAAAATTAGAACATTATTTCAGTTGTTAGAAGGCTATAGTTAAACAAATTAGAACATTATTTCAGTTGATAGAAGGCTATAGTTAAAAAAAATTAGAACATTATTTCAGTTGTTAGAAGGCTATAGTTAAAAAATATTAGAACATTATTTCAGTTGTTAGAAGGCTATAGTTAAAAAATATTAGAACATTATTTCAGTTGTTAGAAGGCTATAGTTAAAAAAATTAGAACATTATTTCAGTTGTTAGAAGGCTATAGTTAAAAAAAATTAGAACATTATTTCAGTTGTTAGAAGGCTATAGTTAAAAAATATTAGAACATTATTTCAGTTGTTAGAAGGCTATAGTTAAAACAAATTAGAACATTATTTTAGTTGTTAGAAGGCTATAGTTAAAAAATATTAGAACATTATTTCAGTTGTTAGAAGGCTATAGTTAAAAAAAAATAGAACATTATTTCAGTTGTTTGAAGGCTATAGTTAAAAAAAATTAGAACATTATTTCAGTTGTTAGAAGGCTATAGTTAAAAAAAATTAGAACATTATTTTAGTTGTTAGAAGGCTATAGTTAAAAAAATTAGAACATTATTTCAGTTGTTAGAAGGCTATAGTTAAAAAAATTTGAACATTATTTCAGTTGTTAGAAGGCTATAGTTTAAAAAAATTAAAACATTATTTCAGTTGTTAGAAGGCTATAGTTAAAAAAAATTAGAACATTATTTCAGTTGTTAGAAGGCTATAGTTAAAAAAATTAGAACATTATTTTAGTTGTTAGAAGGCTATAGTTAAAAAAAATTAGAACATTATTTCAGTTGTTAGAAGGCTATAGTTAAAAAAAATTAGAACATTATTTTAGTTGTTAGAAGGCTATAGTTAAAAAAAATTAGAACATTATTTCAGTTGTTAGAAGGCTATAGTTAAAAAAATTAGAACATTATTTTAGTTGTTAGAAGGCTATAGTTAAAAAAAATTAGAACAATATTTCAGTTGTTAGAAGGCTATAGTTAAAAAAAATTAGAACATTATTTCAGTTGTTAGAAGGCTATAGTTAAACAAATTAGAACATTATTTTAGTTGTTAGAAGGCTATAGTTAAAAAATATTAGAACATTATTTCAGTTGTTAGAAGGCTATAGTTTAAAAAGATTAGAACATTATTTTAGTTGTTAGAAGGTTATAGTTAAAAAAAATTAGAACTTTATTTTAGTTGTTAGAAGGCTATAGTTAAAAAAAATTAGAACATTATTTCAGTTGTTAGAAGGCTATAGTTAAAAAAAATTAGAACATTATTTTAGTTGTTAGAAGGCTATAGTTAAAAAAAATTAGAACATTATTTCAGTTGTTAGAAGGCTATATTTAAAAAAAATTAGAACATTATTTCAGTTGTTTGAAGGCTATAGTTAAAAAAAATTAAAACATTATTTTAGTTGTTACAAGGTTATAGTTAAAAATATTAAAACATTATTTTAGTTGTTAGAAGGCTATAGTTAAAAAAATTAGAACATTATTTCAGTTGTTAGAAGGCTATAGTTAAAAAAAATTAGAACATTATTTTAGTTGTTAGAAGGCTATAGTTAAAAAAATTAGAACATTATTTCAGTTGTTAGAAGGCTATAGTTAAACAAATTAGAACATTATTTTAGTTGTTAGAAGGCTATAGTTAAAAAATATTAGAACATTATTTCAGTTGTTTGAAGGCTATAGTTAAAAAAAAGTAAAACATTATTTCAGTTGTTAGAAGGCTATAGTTAAAAAAAATTAGAACATTATTTCAGTTGTTAGAAGGCTATAGTTAAACAAATTAGAACATTATTTTAGTTGTTAGAAGGCTATAGTTAAAAAATATTAGAACATTATTTCAGTTGTTTGAAGGCTATAGTTAAAAAAAAATTAAAACATTATTTCAGTTGTTAGAAGGCTATAGTTAAAAAAAATTAGAACATTATTTCAGTTGTTAGAAGGCTATAGTTAAACAAATTAGAACATTATTTTAGTTGTTAGAAGGCTATAGTTAAAAAATATTAGAACATTATTTCAGTTGTTAGAAGGCTATAGTTAAAAAAAATTAGAACATTATTTCAGTTGTTTGAAGGCTATAGTTAAAAAAAATTAAAACATTATTTCAGTTGTTAGAAGGCTATAGTTAAAAAAAATTAGAACATTATTTTAGTTGTTAGAAGGCTATAGTTAAAAAAAATTAGAACATTATTTCAGTTGTTAGAAGGCTATAGTTAAAAAAATTAGAACATTATTTCAGTTGTTAGAAGGCTATAGTTAAAAAAAATTAGAACATTATTTCATTTGTTAGAAGGCTATAGTTAAACAAATTAGAACATTATTTTAGTTGTTAGAAGGCTATAGTTAAAAAATATTAGAACATTATTTCAGTTGTTAGAAGGCTATAGTTAAAAAAAATTAGAACATTATTTCAGTTGTTAGAAGGCTATAGTTAAAAAAATTAGAACATTATTTTAGTTGTTAGAAGGCTATAGTTAAACAAATTAGAACATTATTTCAGTTGTTAGAAGGCTATAGTTAAAAAATATTAGAACATTATTTCAGTTGTTAGAAGGCTATAGTTAAAAAAAATTAGAACATTATTTCAGTTGTTAGAAGGCTATAGTTAAAAAAATTAGAACATTATTTTAGTTGTTAGAAGGCTATAGTTAAAAAATATTAGAACATTATTTCAGTTGTTTGAAGGCTATAGTTAAAAAAAATTAGAACATTATTTCAGTTGTTTGAAGGCTATAGTTAAAAAAATTAGAACATTATTTCAGTTGTTAGAAGGCTATAGTTAAAAAAAATTAGAACATTATTTTAGTTGTTAGAAGGCTATAGTTAAAAAAATTAGAACATTATTTCAGTTGTTAGAAGGCTATAGTTAAACAAATTAGAACATTATTTTAGTTGTTAGAAGGTTATAGTTAAAAAAAATTAGAACATTATTTCAGTTGTTAGAAGGCTATAGTTAAAAAATATTAGAACATTATTTCAGTTGTTTGAAGGCTATAGAAAAAAAAAATTAAAACATTATTTCAGTTGTTAGAAGGCTATAGTTAAAAAAAATTAGAACATTATTTTAGTTGTTAGAAGGCTATAGTTAAAAAATATTAGAACATTATTTCAGTTGTTAGAAGGCTATAGTTAAAAAATATTAGAACATTATTTCAGTTGTTTGAAGACTATAGTTAAAAAAAATTAAAACATTATTTCAGTTGTTAGAAGGCTATAGTTAAAAAAAATTAGAACATTATTTTAGTTGTTAGAAGGCTATAGTTAAAACAAATTAGAACATTATTTCAGTTGTTAGAAGGCTATAGTTAAAAAAATTTGAACATTATTTCAGTTGTTTGAAGGCTATAGTTAAAAAAAATTAAAACATTATTTCAGTTGTTAGAAGGCTATAGTTAAAAAAAATTAAAACATTATTTCAGTTGTTAGAAGGCTATAGTTAAAAAATATTAGAACATTATTTTAGTTGTTAGAAGGCTATAGTTAAAAAAAATTAGAACATTATTTCAGTTGTTAGAAGGCTATAGTTAAAAAAATTAGAACATTATTTTAGTTGTTAGAAGGCTATAGTTAAAAAAAATTAGAACATTATTTTAGTTGTTAGAAGGCTATAGTTAAAAAAAATTAGAACATTATTTCAGTTGTTTGAAGACTATAGTTAAAAAAAATTAGAACATTATTTCAGTTGTTAGAAGGCTATAGTTAAAAAAAATTAGAACATTATTTTAGTTGTTAGAAGGCTATAGTTAAAAAAAATTAGAACATTATTTCAGTTGTTAGAAGGCTATATTTAAAAAAAATTAGAACATTATTTCAGTTGTTAGAAGGCTATAGTTAAAAAAAATTAGAACATTATTTCAGTTGTTAGAAGGCTATAGTTAAAAAAAATTAGAACATTATTTCAGTTGTTAGAAGGCTATAGTTAAAAAAAATTAGAACATTATTTTAGTTGTTAGAAGGCTATAGTTAAAAAAAATTAGAACATTATTTCAGTTGTTAGAAGGCTATATTTAAAAAAAATTAGAACATTATTTCAGTTGTTTGAAGGCTATAGTCAAAAAAAATTAGAACATTATTTCAGTTGTTAGAAGGCTATAGTTAAAAAAAATTAGAACATTATTTCAGTTGTTTGAAGGCTATAGTTAAAAAAAATTAGAACATTATTTTAGTTGTTAGAAGGCTATAGTTAAAAACATTAGAACATGATTTCAGTTGTTAGAAGGCTATAGTTAAAAAAAATTAGAACATTATTTTAGTTGTTAGAAGGCTATAGTTAAAAAAAATTAGAACATTATTTCAGTTGTTTGAAGGCTATAGTTAAAAAAAATTAGAACATTATTTCAGTTGTTTGAAGACTATAGTTAAAAAAAATTAGAACATTATTTTAGTTGTTAGAAGGTTATAGTTAAAAAAAATTAGAACATTATTTCAGTTGTTTGAAGGCTATAGTTAAAAAAAATTAGAACATTATTTCAGTTGTTTGAAGACTATAGTTAAAAAAAATTAGAACATTATTTCAGTTGTTAGAAGGCTATAGTTAAAAAAAATTAGAACATTATTTTAGTTGTTAGAAGGTTATAGTTAAAAAAAATTAGAACTTTATTTTAGTTGTTAGAAGGCTATAGTTAAAAAAATTAGAACATTATTTCAGTTGTTAGAAGGCTATAGTTAAAAAAAATTAGAACATTATTTTAGTTGTTAGAAGGCTATAGTTAAAAAAAATTAGAACATTATTTCAGTTGTTAGAAGGCTATATTTAAAAAAAATTAGAACATTATTTCAGTTGTTTGAAGGCTATAGTTAAAAAAAATTAAAACATTATTTTAGTTGTTACAAGGTTATAGTTAAAAATATTAAAACATTATTTTAGTTGTTAGAAGGCTATAGTTAAAAAAATTAGAACATTATTTCAGTTGTTAGAAGGCTATAGTTAAAAAAAATTAGAACATTATTTCAGTTGTTAGAAGGCTATAGTTAAAAAAAATTAGAACATTATTTTAGTTGTTAGAAGGCTATAGTTAAAAAAAATTAGAACATTATTTCAGTTGTTAGAAGGCTATAGTTAAAAAATTAGAACATTATTTCAGTTGTTAGAAGGCTATAGTTAAAAAAAATTAAAACATTATTTCAGTTGTTAGAAGGCTATAGTTAAAAAATATTAGAACATTATTTCAGTTGTTAGAAGGCTATAGTTAAAAAGATTAGAACATTATTTTAGTTGTTAGAAGGCTATAGCTAAAAAAAATTAGAACATTATTTTAGTTGTTAGAAGGCTATAGTTAAAAAAAATTAGAACATTATTTTAGTTGTTAGAAGGCTATAGTTAAAAAATATTAGAACATTATTTCAGTTGTTAGAAGGCTATATTTAAAAAAAATTAGAACATTATTTCAGTTGTTTGAAGGCTATAGTTAAAAAAAATTAGAACATTATTTCAGTTGTTAGAAGGCTATAGTTAAAAAAAATTAGAACATTATTTCAGTTGTTTGAAGGCTATAGTTAAAAAAAATTAGAACATTATTTTAGTTGTTAGAAGGCTATAGTTAAAAACATTAGAACATGATTTCAGTTGTTAGAAGGCTATAGTTAAAAAAAATTAGAACATTATTTTAGTTGTTAGAAGGCTATAGTTAAAAAAAATTAGAACATTATTTCAGTTGTTTGAAGGCTATAGTTAAAAAAAATTAGAACATTATTTCAGTTGTTTGAAGACTATAGTTAAAAAAAATTAGAACATTATTTCAGTTGTTAGAAGGCTATAGTTAAAAAAAATTAGAACATTATTTTAGTTGTTAGAAGGTTATAGTTAAAAAAAATTAGAACATTATTTCAGTTGTTTGAAGGCTATAGTTAAAAAAAATTAGAACATTATTTCAGTTGTTTGAAGACTATAGTTAAAAAAAATTAGAACATTATTTCAGTTGTTAGAAGGCTATAGTTAAAAAAAATTAGAACATTATTTTAGTTGTTAGAAGGTTATAGTTAAAAAAAATTAGAACTTTATTTTAGTTGTTAGAAGGCTATAGTTAAAAAAAATTAGAACATTATTTCAGTTGTTAGAAGGCTATAGTTAAAAAAAATTAGAACATTATTTTAGTTGTTAGAAGGCTATAGTTAAAAAAAATTAGAACATTATTTCAGTTGTTAGAAGGCTATATTTAAAAAAAATTAGAACATTATTTCAGTTGTTTGAAGGCTATAGTTAAAAAAAATTAAAACATTATTTTAGTTGTTACAAGGTTATAGTTAAAAATATTAAAACATTATTTTAGTTGTTAGAAGGCTATAGTTAAAAAAATTAGAACATTATTTCAGTTGTTAGAAGGCTATAGTTAAAAAAAATTAGAACATTATTTCAGTTGTTAGAAGGCTATAGTTAAAAAAAATTAGAACATTATTTTAGTTGTTAGAAGGCTATAGTTAAAAAAAATTAGAACATTATTTCAGTTGTTAGAAGGCTATAGTTAAAAAAATTAGAACATTATTTCAGTTGTTAGAAGGCTATAGTTAAAAAAAATTAAAACATTATTTCAGTTGTTAGAAGGCTATAGTTAAAAAATATTAGAACATTATTTCAGTTGTTAGAAGGCTATAGTTAAAAAAATTAGAACATTATTTTAGTTGTTAGAAGGCTATAGCTAAAAAAAATTAGAACATTATTTTAGTTGTTAGAAGGCTATAGTTAAAAAAAATTAGAACATTATTTTAGTTGTTAGAAGGCTATAGTTAAAAAATATTAGAACATTATTTTAGTTGTTAGAAGGCTATAGTTAAAAAAAATTAGAACATTATTTCAGTTGTTTGAAGACTATAGTTAAAAAAAATTAGAACATTATTTCAGTTGTTAGAAGGCTATAGTTAAAAAAAATTAGAACATTATTTTAGTTGTTAGAAGGCTATAGTTAAAAAATATTAGAACATTATTTTAGTTGTTAGAAGGCTATAGTTAAAAAAATTAAAACATTATTTCAGTTGTTAGAAGGCTATAGTTAAAAAAAATTAGAACATTATTTTAGTTGTTAGAAGGCTATAGTTAAAAAAATTAGAACATTATTTTAGTTGTTAGAAGGCTATAGTTAAAAAAATTAAAACATTATTTCAGTTGTTAGAAGGCTATAGTTAAAAAAAATTAGAACATTATTTTAGTTGTTAGAAGGCTATAGTTAAAAAAAATTAGAACATTATTTCAGTTGTTTGAAGACTATAGTTCCCTAGGGTCAGAAAGTGAGATTGAGAAGTCAGCAAACCCCCCGAAGTGGGGCACTGTGACCTGCCTAAGTACCTTGGCAGGCTCGTTGGCATTCCCCGATAAGGGGGCCTCAGGCGATCAGCAATAAATCAACCCCTCCTCAAAGAGAGAAGGAAAGGCCTGGGAGAGGTGACCTCCTAGAACTGCACATAACTAAACTCCCACCGCAAAATCAATAAGGACTTGATCATTACAGGAACGGTCTAATCTCTGTTGAATTTGCCCCCCCCCCACACCCCCCGGGATAAAAATGCCTGTGCCAGATGTCCAAATTTGTTTTCGCACCTGTTTGCTAAGCGGCTATACGACACCTTCCAAAGATTCCACAGTAGTCGTAAAACAAATGAGGTAGGTTGTAAATAGCATCCAATGCAGTGATTGCCAACTGGCAGTTCACGGAGCACTGGTGACCCATGCAAAATTTTTGAAAAATTAAAACATTATTTCAATTTTTAGAAGATCAAAGTTCACTGGACCACAAGTTAGGCACCTATTCTTCGATTTAGCATTGCTACTGAACGTAATATAATTTGTTTTTATTGCTAAATTATATTCAACAAAAATAAACATTCCAGAGTTAATTTACACCTATTTCCTAATCAAACCTTTTGAAATGTTCACATTTGTTTCCGCATCTATTTGCAAAACGTCTATATGATGCCTTTATAGAGTTCATATTAAGGTTTTCTTTATTTTGCTGGTTCTAACAGAATCCATAATACGGATGAGATAAACATTCAATGCAGTCGATGAACTACTGGTGATCCATGCAATTTTTTTTTTTTAATTAGGACATCATTTCAATTTTTACTAAGAACAAGGGTTACATGACTACAGGTTAGAAATCCCATTTCCAAATTTGTGTTGTATATTTGACAGGTGCCCCAGGAATGACGTCAAAGGAAAGTCTGTCAGATTCTGGATCCAGGTGTCCCGGGAATGTCGTCAAAGATGTCCAAATGGGGGACATAGAATCTCCATAGTTGACCAACATTTCAAGAAAATGCATGCTGGAATTTTTTTTATGTCATCTGTGTCAATAAAATAGAGGCAGCAAACAACGGGAGGCAGAAAGTGGCGATCGTGCCAGAACAAGCAACACATTTTTCTTGACTGTCATGCAGCACAACCCCACCATGCACATTTACTGATGTCACAACCATCATACTGAAGTTTTCAAGTAAAAAAACTATTTTATAACCAGCTGTGTATTATTTTGCTGCCAAGTGTATATATCGATACAATGACACAAATTATTTTTTTAGAAATTATATAGACTGAAAAACACATTGGACGACCAGCCACAGTGAATATATAACATTTAGCATTGATTACCGAATCTAATTTAATTTTTTAATTAGTAAATTATGGTAAAGAAAATAAACATTAAACTACCCAATCTTTACTATTAATGATTACTAAACTAGCATTAACCCTTATCCACAAATGGCCTTTGGGTCTTGATCAGTGATAATTCTTTTGAAAAATAAAAATAAATAAATATTCCAGAGTTAACTTACGCATGTTCCATTATCAAACTTTTGAAATGTTCAATTTTTTGATAAACGTCTATATAATGCCTCTCAGAGAGTTCACAGTTAAGTATTAAAGTGCTTGGGTCTTTTTTTTGCTGGTTCTAAAAGAAGCCAAGATATGGATGAGATTGATGGCAGTAACTTCTAGTGCAGTGGTTGGCAACTGTCAGTCGATGGATCACTGGTGATCCATAAAAATTCTTTTTGAAAAATTAGGACATTGTTATGACGTTTCAGATAAAAAAAAATGGACGTCAAATAAAATGTATTCGATATGGCATATATGTCCCAGACGTTATGCAATCTTGCATTAATCATGAATATATAAGCATAAATATTGTTAGATATTAACAGGCAACCCCGGTAAGAAAAACATTCAATAGGTTGCACGCATGCAAATGGATTTCATGTGAAGAATGTGGGACTTTCCACCATTGTCTAATGGAATGCATAATTTGACTCAGAAATATGTGAGAAGATATCGGTCAAAGGATTGTAACAATAGACAAAGGAAATATTAAACATTTGAATAGGGAAAGAATGTTTATATAAATAAATAGTCACAAAGCAAAAGCCAGTCAGTCGGTCAGAGAGAAGTGAGGTTGTTACATTTTTCACTGCTTGACATCCAACACACCCACGCACTCACCTCACACGCTCTTCAGAAATGTCAAAACACCAGTAATAATTTATAATCAAAATTATTTTTATGATTTTTAGGTGTGAAATAAAAACAATATATTTTTTGTAGATCAACTGTGTTGTGTTTTACTCACTGTCAGTGTGTATATATTTTTGTACCAGTGACAAAAGTAGATGTTAACAATTATATAGACTGGACAAATGCATTTTTAGAGTAGAAGGCTTTCTTACATTTAGGGATCTCTACTGTTTAGGGGTGGGATTTTGCTGATGTCAGGTTTGTTGGGGGTATTCATATCGAGGGGGTACAAGTGCTTGTAGTTCGTCAGAGCATTCACCATTAAAGTACTCGTTGAACAGGCAGAGGGATGCAACATTTCATCAATGGGACAGAGATTGAAATTTGGATGACAGTTCAGGACCTATCAGGTTTGGCGACTCTCTTTTGAACCTTGTCTAGGAGCGAGAGACTAGTAGCGGATGCACCAGCCCAAATGTGACAGCAATACTCCATACATGGGCGGATGGTGGCCTTATAGAGATACAACATGTTTACAAGTACCACACGGAATTAAGTTGCACTTAATCAATTAATTAACTTAAACATGAATTGTGTACATAGCAATATATAAACGTATGAAAACATATCTGAAACTTGAATGTCTATTAGACACTATCCTGGAATATCTGTAAAGGGGTTTGTCAGGACAACCTGGTATGAGGAAACTTCTTTACACAAATAAACCTTCAATAAATATTCAAAATCATATCAAGTATTCATTGCCCAAGCAAGATCTCATCGGTATGGTTAACCCACACTGGCTTACAAGGAATCGTGCAAATTCTCCAAGTGATGTTAATTAAAGTAACAGCACGAAGCTAGATACTCCACCAGAATAGATGAACTCTTGTTCTGGAATTCAGTAAAACCAAGAGACCATAAAATATACTATAATATATTTAAACGATCAATTGGGAAAATTATGTTCTCAACTTTTTTTATTGAGTTAATGTATGAGATGTAAAGGAGAACTTGAATCCACGGAATAATTCACAAATATGTGCAAAGAAAAGAAAAGGGGAAAATTCCAATAATATTAATAAAAGAAAAATAAGATATTCTTTTCACACGACTGCCAAGACACATATATATATATATATATATATATATATATATATATATATATATATATATATATATACACTCCCTGTACCCGGCCATGCGTTGCTGTGGCTCAGTTTGTTTAAATGGAACACAAAGACAAAATATATGTGTCTTATGTTTATGTTCTCAATATTTTATATATATTTTATAAATTACTATATATATATATATATATTATATGTAAATGCAACTTTGTCTGTGTATGTGTGTGCGTTCATTCCTTATAGACTCCAAAATGGTTCAACAGATTTTCTTTAAAATTTACAGAACTTTAGTATATAAGTCTGGGAGTGATCTTAGTTAAGTTTTGTCTCACAATACCCATTAATAATTACCGATAATTGATAATCGAAACCGTTATTTTAATTCATCTATCAAGCCATTTTTTTCCATATTGTCGCTTAGCAACAATGATCGAACAATGAGACGTGAGAATTCTACTGTGGGTAAGTTGATAGCGTGTTTTTTTTTTGGTATTTTTTTGCATGACGTGATCTGTAGGTTCAAACTCTGCACGTAAATTTCTTAATTTCTTTTTATTAAGTGCAAAGAATTTTATAAGACTTAAAAATTTATGTTTTTGTTTTTTTTTGTATGATGTGGTCTGTAGGTTCAAACCCCACACATAAATTTCTTAATGGTTTTTTTTGTTAATTGGAAAGAAGGTTATATAAAATAATTTTATAAAAGAAATAGTAGGTTCTCTAGAGTGCAATATAGAATAACATATATTTTGGACTAAGTTACTGCATGGAGGCATGGGAAACTTCCTTCCGGGGGATTTCACGGATTTCGATGACAATAAAAATATAGGAGTCTGAAATATTCGTTGGTCTGGTCTTTATTCAATCCCGGGCAATGTCAGGTCTCCCTGCCAGTATATATATATATATATATATATATATATATATATATATATATATATATACAAATATTGAATTATATAAATAAAAATATTATATATTTTGCTCTTTTTATATTGAGCACTCTTAATAACTTTGTTTTAATTCACGAATTTTCCCTCTTGAAAACCTTTAACTTGGTATATATAGTCCTGGTCAGAATCATAATCGATTTTATTAAAGTGGTCTTATCATTTTGACCAGGTGAAATGTTTGTGTTTTAAAAAATAATTATTAGATCAGGGTTAAGGTTTTGAATGAAGCAGATTTCATTTTTTTCCATCATATTTTCCCTTTTGGCAATGGTTTCAACCATTTGTTTGATTGAAAATTCGATAATATGTTTAAACGCTTACTTTCTTAAGTGGTCTTATGATTTGGACCAGGACTGTATATATATATATATATATAGTAATTTATAAAATATATATGGCGATTAAGCTACACTGAATATTCTGCGTTTCATCCACTATAGGATTCGTCAGGCTTATGCGCATAAGCCTGACTAATCCTATAGTGGATGAAACGCAGAATATTCAGTGTAGCTTAATCGCCATATATATTTTATAAATTACTAACTAGCTCTACCTACGTATTGAGCACTTTTGAAGTAAATACTTAAAGTTTACGCATAAATCTATACTTTCGTATATTAAGTTTATGTGAGTAAATTAAGTAGTTATATATATATATATATATATATATATATATGTGTGTGTGTGTGTGTGTGTGTGTGTGTGTGTGTGTGTGTGTGTGTGTGTGCGTGCGAGCGCATTTTGGCTGTCGGCTTGAGAAGCTGTGCTACTATGGACTGCCCCACCCAACTTTTCCACACGCGCGCGCACTAACCCTAATCCTAACCTTACCCACACAGACAAGTGAGGAAATAATCGATAATAGCAAATGATGAGGAACAATAACCATAAAAAAACATGATGAATCCATTGAACCTGCAGACGGAATGACGCGATGACAATTAGTTTTTAGCTTGTAGATGGTCAGCTGAGTGTAAAATGAGCGAAGACCGAAAACAGATATATTTAGGAGACAAACAGAGCTGACTAGATTAAAGTAGACCAGGAGGCGCCTAGGCAAGACCGTGTACTCATTTTGCCCCCCCCCCCCCGATCAGAGAACGTGAAGTTATGATAGGCAAGTGATGGATGAACTGTTGAGCAGTTTCTTGTGGAATTGGTCAACTCTTTGTTGTGTTGAGCAAATGATTCCGATTGAGGTAGAATAGCTAAGTTTGGTTTGGTTTGGTTTGGTTTGGTTTGGTTTGGTTTGGTTTTTTTTTATTTACGGCACATCAACCCTTTTTGGGTTATTTAATGTTGAATCCAGTTATTTTGGAGAAGGTTTTTATTCTTCAAGCTCTTTGTATCTTCAATCGCTAGGTTGCGGTGTTTGGTTGGGTTGTTTTATAGTGCATTTTATGGTTTTTTGTTCCCTGTCCTGCAGAACATGAATGAGCTTTGCAATGGGAGAGGGAAAAGGGTTACAGTATTAATGTTTAGTACATTTTAAGTTAGGAAACCAGTCAGGAAGTGGGAGGAGGGGATAGAAAGAGAAAGAGGAAATGGGATGAAATAAAAGGGGGAAAAAAGTGGGTTGTTGTTTTTTTGGTTTTGCAGAACATGATTAAGTTTTGCAAAACGAAGTAGAAAAACAAAAAGCATCAATGTTAGGTGCATTTCGTCTTAGAAAACCAATATCTTCAGACAGCCTGATCTGGTAGCACCAGACAATAGTTAAGACTATCCACTCTGTATGCGCTCTGCCCTTATATAGTAAGTAATAACTATACTACAGTAATACTATAAGTACTATAATGCAAAGAACATCACGGTGAAACGGTCCGAATGCAGACGGGACTGATGAACCATGATCATTGATGTCTGTGAAAACAAACTTGATGGATGAAGAAGAGTTCAAATCAGATCAAAGAGATTAGTGAGATGAGCAGACAACTAAATGACTTTAAGTGGACAACAATAACTATCTTGTACAGGAGATGATCTTAGCTGATATACTGGACTTGGGAGATGAGAGGCCTAACTCGGATGTGGATGCAAGCGATTGCACCTCTAATGACACACATGCACACGCATCTATTCAACAAGTCGACTCAATGTTTGCACTGGCATTGCTTTTGTTGTGAATGCAACTTGTAAACCGATCAATGATCGCCAAATATTGAGTTTTTGTTAAATGTTTTTGACTTGTGATGGGGGTATCAGACGAATGGATTCGCCAATCATTTTTATAACCAACGGCTGTGTTAAACAACCAATGAAAACGTTGCAAAATTATTATAAAAATTGTCGAATTTTGGATTCAATCAGTTCGCCGTTTGCTACATCACGGACCGCATTTAATTCTTCGCCGTCATCTTGATTACTGATCTGAACTACGCTGCCATCTTGGTTACTGATCTGAACTACGCCACCATCTTTGTTCAGCATAATATCTCAGAACTTAAGAGGTTAACTACGCCACGGACCGCATTTGATTCTTGGTCGCCATCTTGGTTACTGATCTGAACTACGCCGCCATCTTTGTTCAACACAATGTCTCAAAACTTAACAGTTTTATTGTATGTTTTAATGTAGTAGAATTGTGAGAGCAATTGAGTATGACAAACTGACTTATCTCCCTTGACTTAAATCAAAGGTCTGCTATTTTTAAATACAAAATCCCAGAAACATAATTGATTTTTTTTGTTGTTTTTTTTGTTGATTTTTTTTTTTTTTGTTCAAAATATATCTGCAGCATCTTTTGCTCAATAATTTTTTGTAATTTTGGGAATTTATATAAATTTTGACATCACACGTAAGTTTATAATGTTTTCACCTGAAAGGCGTTGGTTTAAAAAATCACCAATCTACTCAAACACTCCCTGTTGTTTTTTGCCCAAGTTTAGCATTAGTAGGAAACACAGAATATTTTACAGTTGTACCATGCGTAGTAATAGAGAGAAGAAGTCAACCAACTGCAAAAACGTTGAAAGGGGTTCTAATAGCACTGAAAGCATTGATGGACCATAAAAAAAAAGCTGTAGGAGACGTGAACTTCAATGGAAGGAGGAGATATGAACTATTTCTACAAAATTTAACAGCTAAACCTGACTCCCAAGATCGCCATCGGCATGGAATATGTGCCTACATTAAGGATGGCTTCCCATGTGGCAGGGATATCTCTAGAGAAGATCCTAATTTACCCTATATGTGCTTCAGGGTTGCACTTGCTAACACCACTGCATTTATATTTGCCCTCTATAGGCCCCACAACAGTGGAGTTACTATCTTTAAGAGCATATCTGAGAAAATAGACCACATACTGTCTTCACATCCCTCGGCTAACATCCACATCTGTGGTGACTTCAACGTCCATAACGTGGAATGGCTGACCCATTCAAATAAGACAGATGATGAGGGGAGGTTTTGTCATGATTTTGCCATTGCTTATGACCTCACTCAGATTGTTCGCGAACCCACCCGTGTGCCCGATACACCCAATCAATATGCAACCCTCTTAGACCTTTTTCTCTCAACGTCCCCTGAGCTATGTTCATGTACCGTTCATTCTCCTCTAGGATCCTCCGACCACTCCATCGTATCAGTTAAGATAAAAACGAAATGTAAGAAGCCCCCAGACGTACCCCTCCACCGTACTGTATACCGATACTCTATGGCTGACTGGGATAGCTTCCGTACATTCATATCTGATTTACCTCTGCACTCCATGTTTAAAAAGGAAGTGTCCTCTATAGTATCAGATCTGACCGAATGGTTAATTGTAGGCATAGACCAATTCATACCATCTAAAAAATTCCAACAAAAACCTAACAGCCAGCCATGGTTCTCCCCAGAATGTGCTGCTGCTATCGCGCACAGAAACCACTTTTTCCATAGCTACCAACGTAATAGATGCACTGAGACTAAAGCTGCTTTCAGGATTGCCAGCAACCAATGTAAAAGAGTAATAAAAAATGCAAGAGAGCTATATGCCCAGTCTGTTAAATCCAAGGAAGCTGATTAGCGGCTTGGTTCCCACCAGTTTTGGCAAATAACAAATAGGATCCTGAACAGAAGTGTGCGTTCTATCCCAACCATTATCAATGGACCAGAGGTCATCTCGTCAGCGTCAGACAAGGCCAAACTATTTGCAAAGAACTTTGCAGCTAATTCTACCCTATGCGACGAAGGCCATCAACTCCCCATATTTCCTCCTATAACACAGAACAAGCTAGGTAACATACAAATATCCGTGCATGAGGTCGCCAAGCTAATAAAAAACCTAGATTCCAGTAAAGCAACTGGCCCTGATGGCATCCCAATTATAGTGTTAAAAAAGCTTCAACCAGAACTTGCTCCCATACTTACGAAACTATTTAAGCGCTGCCTTAAGGAGAAGTGCTTTCCGACCCCCTGGAAGACCTCATCAGTTTGCCCTGTATTTAAGAATTCAGATGATAAGTCATCTCCCTCTCAGTACAGACCAATAAGTCTTCTCTGTGTTATGAGTAAGTTGCTGGAATCCATATTAAATAGAGAAATAGTCAACCACCTCAGCAGGAATAACCTTCTTAGTGACACACAATATGGTTTCCGCTCTGCAAAATCTACCGCAGATGTGCTGACGGTTATATCCCACAGGATTAGTGAATCTCTTGACAAAGGCTTCCTTTCTAGGGCAATTGCTCTTGACATATCAAAGGCCTTCGACAAAGTATGGCATAAGGGTCTACTTCACAAGATTTCCAGCTACGGTATAACTGGAAATGTTTTCTCAATCATTAAATCATTTCTCTCCGATAGGCTCATAAGAGTAGTGGTAGATGGTCAAAAATAGGAGGCCTGCAATATAAATGCTGGAGTCCCTCAGGGGTCAATCCTGGGCCCAACTCTCTTCCTGATCTACATCAATGACCTCCCTAAACACATACTTAAATCATTCGTTGACATCTATGCTGATGACACGACCATCTATGGCAACACATCAAAGGCTGTAAATGACAAAGTTCTCTCTGATTCTCTCTCCTCTGATCTCGAGCGCGTGGTTCAGTGGGGGAAGATGTGGCTAGTTACCTTTAATGCATCCAAAACCAAACTCCTATCCTTACATCATCAACGCTCTGATCCCCAGCTGGCATCAATTGTGATGGATGGCTCTCGTCTGGGTGAGGCCCCGTGTTTTGACAAGCTTCTGGGTTTGACCTTTACTCCTGATCTGAAATGGAACACGTACATCAAGTCTGTTGCCAAGGTCGCTGGAAAGATGGTGGGATCCTTCTACCGCTCCAGAAGATATCTCACTACAGATGCAATTCTCTATCTATATAAAAGCCAAGTACGGCCAAGGATGGAATACTGTTGCCATATCTGGGCAAGAGCTGCCAAAAACAGCCTATCATGCCTTGACAGAGTACAAAATAGACTTCGTGGTTTAGTGGGGGATGCCCTTTTCTCTACCCTGCAACCCCTCTCCCACAGAAGAGACGTTGCAAGCCTATCCTTGTTTTATCGTTATTTTCATGGCAGGTGCTCGTCTGAACTCCAATCCCTGGTCCCCCCTCGCCAATCTTTCACGAAAAACACCCGTCTAGCTGAATCCACTGTGAAAAATTTCCCCCACTCTATATCTGTGCCTAAATCAAAACGCGGATTTCATGAACAAAGCTTCTTTCTTAGAACTGCACGCCTGTGGAACTCTGTTCCGTCTGCCTGCTTCCCTCCGGACTACAACTTGGATGTCTTCAAGTCTAATGTTAACAAATTCCTAATGAACCGCCCCCTTAAGTAAACACTTCATCAAATCTCCTCACTAACGTAATGTACTTGCAATAACCCTTATCCCTGAGTGGCTTCCGGGCCTTGATAAGTGGTGATCTCTGTGTAAAAAAAAAAAAAAAAAAAAAAAAACTCATGAAACTGCGTGTCTGTACGAACCCTACGAACTTTACTTTTATTTCTTGGGCCCATGTTGAAACACAAACTTATTGGACGATTAGACTTATTTATTTTTGTTTCCTTTTTTTTTTTTCAAATGGTGATTGGCTTTGCCGATACATACTCGCGTACTCTTTGATCTTCTTGTCAAACACACTGTAGACAATGTAGACCTCAGCAAGCGAAATAGGCCTTAAAGTGGCGATGATGGAAAAAGTGCTGAACAAGGCTTTTCACTACATCTTGTTGTGTTTGGAGAAATTGTGATGTCAGGATTATTGGATAACATAGAACAAGTAGGCAAGTTCATCGTAGTTTTAAGCATAATTTATTTGTGGCAGAAACATTAAATTATTTACAGACTATATTGAATGTCAGGCGATGTCTGCCTCTGCCATGTTGCTTTTTCTCTCCTGGAACTCTCTAGTCTTTTTTAAAGATTCATAAAGGGCGATAACTCTTACTTTCTTTATTTAGAATTATTCCCGCTTTTGTTGCTATAACATATATTGAATCACTTACATTTCAAAATCACTAGAAAGAATAATTCTTTCCTCATATTAAAAAATGATGAAAAAGCAAATAATTCATAAAGGGCGATAACTCTTACTTTTTTTTTTTTACACAGTGATCACCACTTATCAAGGCCCGGAAGCCACTCAGGGATAAGGGTTATTACAAGTACATTATTTAGAATTATTCTCGCTTTTGTTGCTATAACATATATTGAATCACTTAAATTTCAAAATCACTAGAAAGAATAATTCTTTCTTTATATTAAAAAATGATGAAAAAGCAAATAATTCTAGTTTATAATCTGTTTATTTACAGATGCCAACTGGTGTAAACCGGAGTTGCCTTTTTCATTTTGCTCATTTTCTGGGGTCCTTGAAACCTAATTTACCCCATATATTAATACTATGTCCAACTGTGGAGTTATTTACTTGAATTTATTTGTAATTTGTTTCTTTTTTTTCAAAAAAAAAAATGTTGACTAGCTTTGACGATATGTCTGATGACTAATGTACTTCTTGATCTTAATGTTAAACAGACAGCACAAACGCTGGGGTTCAAAGGTTCTTGGAGGATGGCACGGTTATGCAAGACTATGAGCACAAAGATTGCTCTTCAGCTCAACAAGACTATAAAGAAGACTGCTAACATTTGGAGGTTTGGTTTTTGTTTTACGGCATATCAATTCTTTTTGGTTTATTTAATACTGAATCCAGTGATTTTAGTAACAGTCTTTACGCTTAAAATTCTATATATTTTCAAAGTTTTACATATGGAGTTTGGTTTGGTTTGGTTGTTTTAAAAATTGTTTAAATTATTTGGCATTCGAAATTATGTAAAAAAAATATAATTTAAAATAAAAATTGTTTAAATTATTTGCAATTCTAAATTATGTAAAAAAATAATTTAAAATAAAAATTGTTTGAATTATTCGTCATTCTAAATTTTGTAAAAATAAATAATTTAAAATAAAAATTGTTTAAAAATTGTTTCAATTATTTGTCATTCTAAATTATGTAAAAAATAATTTAAAATAAAAATTGTTTAAATTATTTGTCATTCTAAATTTTGTAAAAAAAAAAAATTAAAATAAAAATTGTTTAAAAATTGTTTAAATTATTCGTCATTCTAATTTATGTAAAAAAATAATTTAAAATAAAAATTGTTTAAAAATTGTTTAAATTATTTGTCATTCTAAATTATGTAAAAAATAATTTAAAATAAAAATTGTTTAAAAATTGTTTAAATTATTCGTTATTCTAAATTATGTAAAAAAATAATTTAAAATAAAAATTGTTTTAAAATTGTTTAAATTATTCGTCATTCTAAATTTTGTAAAAAAATAATTTAAAATAAAAATTGTTTCAAAATTGTTTAAATTATT
The DNA here is from genome assembly GCF_053919585.1 of Euprymna scolopes. Classification (NCBI taxonomy): domain Eukaryota; kingdom Metazoa; phylum Mollusca; class Cephalopoda; order Sepiida; family Sepiolidae; genus Euprymna; species Euprymna scolopes. The sequence goes on along the minus strand of NC_136499.1, from coordinate 126,531,843 downwards.
CGTCATTTTAAATTTTGTAACAAAATTAATTTAAAATAAAAATTGTTTAAAAATTGTTTAAATTATTCGTCATTCTAAATTTTGTAAAAATTAATTTAAAATAAAAATTGTTTAAAAATTGTTTAAATTATTCGTCATTCTAAATTTTGTAAAAAAATAATTTAAAATAAAAATTGTTTAAAAATTGTTTAAATCATTCGTCATTGTAAATTATGTAAAAAATAATTTAAAATAAAAATTGTTTAAAAATTGTTTAAATTATTCGTCATTTTAAATTTTTTAACAAAAATAATTTAAAATAAAAATTGTTTAAATCATTCGTCATTCTAAATTATGTAAAAAAATAATTTAAAATAAAAATTGTTTAAAAATTGTTTAAATTATTCGTCATTCTTAATTATGTAAAAAAATAATTTAAAATAAAAATTGTTTAAAAGTTATATTATTTTATATTATTTTATATTATTTGTCATGTTTTTTTTCTCATATTTTGTTTTCTTTCACTCGATCTTGGTTTTTGATCACAACGTCAAAACTGCTTTATGCTCACGAAATTGCAAGTAACAGCCATCTTGATTCTTACACAATTAAAACGTTTACACATTTAAAGGTGCATTTTTCTAATCTATATGGGTAAAACAAATTAAATTTTTACTAAAAAACAGTTAAAATTTTAGTTTAAGGCCCATCTCACGTTCGTGTAAAAAAAATTTTTTTTTTTATTTCGGTGTGCTAATAAAAATTTTTTTTTTTTTTTTCGGTGTGCTAAAAACGAATCTGCTAACCATTTCTGTCGCAGAGAAATAGTTTTCCTGATATGAAAAATTACTTTTTCAAAAAGTGTGTCATCACTTTTCCATATAAATTTAACTTAAAACGAGCACCCGCTTTCTGGCCATCTAGTGAGGGGGATTTTTTGTTTGTTTGTTTATTGGCTAAAAGGTTGTTTTTTTTTTTCTGCTTTGATTTTCCAATAAAGACACAAGGAAATTGAAAAGTAAAGAAAACTCTGTATACAGATACGTGTAATTCCTTATGTTATCAGTGGTGACCATTTCGTACACGTAAGCGTGCATATTTTTGCAGCAAACAAGTAGTTTTCCAGATATCAAGCAATGTAATTCTATATGTACACGCAAGTACACGCATATTTTTGACGCGTGCGTGTACAGAAACGGCCACCACTGATAACATATAGAATTACATACGAAAATACCCCGGACAAGCCCGACAAGCAGCAAAGTCCCACCCCTTCACAGTAGAGATCCCTAGATGTAAGAAAGCCTTCTACTCTAATAGCTTCTTCCGCAGAACAGCAAGACTTTGAAATTCTCTTCCGGTTTCCTGCTTCCCCAACTGTACTGACATGCAGAAGTTCAAGTGTAATGTGAACTGACATCTTGCTATTAAACTCCCTACATAGTAACCCTGCAACGTAGGTCTCTGATAGTATCCCCCTACGTCAAAGGTGCAATGTGTCTTGTTTGGGGTGAAAATGCAATAAAAAAAAAAGAAAAAAAAAGTCATTGCTTAATATCTGGAAAACTACTTGTTTTTCATCTAATTTTAAATTGTCCACCAAAAATGACTACGCTATGTGAGAAGGCAGTTTGGTATGCGAGTGTGCACATGAATGCACATTTAGCAGCCTTCGTTTATGCTTCCGTGCGCTTGCACATAGCATAAACAAAGGCTGTTAAATGGCGGAAAATAGTCCAAGGGCTCAGGGATTAATACCATGCAAACGGTAAATTTGCGATGGAAACTGTTATCATATTCTTTTAAAGCACACTGAAATCTACAAAAAAAAAAGAAGTTTTCTATATGAGCGTGAGACGTAAAATAATACCAAAAAAAAAAAAAAAAAAGAACAAGTTTTAACGGAATTTAATGAATTAAAAAAAAAGCCAGAAGAAACAGTCGAAGCTAAAATTTTGCTAAGTTTATTGATCCTCCATATCGAAAACTAAAGAAATTTCCAAAATGTTATATCGATGGTAGTTTATGAAAAAAAAAAAAGTTATTAAAAGAATGAAGGAAAAAATAATGTAAAAATTATTGGTTTAACAAGTTTTAAAAAAATTTAAATTTTCAACTTTCTGATAAAAATTCTGTGTTTGTTAAAATAGAGTCAACAGATCGAATTTTCAAAATGTGGTTTTAAGATGAAATAACATTACTTAATTGTCGAAAATTGTAACACATGGTGCCTTCAATAAATTTCCAGACATTTTTTTTGTTGTGCAGACATTTAAAATCTTTTGTAGACTCTTGAAAATTCAGTATTTCATTGCTATACATTTTATTAGATAACTGACGAATTTTTATGATTTCAGGTTCAAATGAACAGTTACAGCATTAATTGGAATACACCCTACTAAAGCCTGATTGTCAAAGCTGGCGCATTTCAAAAATGCAATCTGGATGTGAGGACACTTTAGAAGAAGGATATGCAATAAATTTCTGTTTTAAACTTGGAAAAAATGCCACAGAAAAGTATGGAATATTTCTGACTGCTTGAAAAAATGCCACAGAAATGTATGGAATATTTCTGACTGCTTGAAAAAATGCCACAGAAATGTATGGAATATTTCAGATTGCTTGAAAAACTGCCACAGAAAAGTATGGAATATTTCAGACTACTTGAAAAACTGCCACAGAAAAGTATGGAATATTTCAGATTGCTTGAAAAAATGCCACAGAAAAGTATGGAATATTTCAGATTGCTTGAAAAAATGCACCAGAAAAGTATGGAATATTTCAGATTGCTTGAAAAAATGCCACAGAAAAGTATGGAATATTTCAGACTGTTTGAAAAAATGCCACAGAAAAGTATGGAATATTTCTGACTGCTTGAAAGAATGCCACAGAAAAGTATGGAATATTTCAGATTGCTTGAAAAAATGCCATAGAAAAGTATGGAATATTTCAGATTGCTTGAAAAAATGCCACAGAAAAGTATGGAATATTTCAGACTGCTTGAAAAAATGCCACAGAAAAGTATGGAATATTTCAGATTGCTTGAAAATATGCCACAGAAAAGTATGGAATATTTCAGATTGCTTGAAAATATGCCACAGAAAAGTACGGAATATTTCAGATTGCTTGAAAAAATGCCACAGAAAAGTATGGAATATTTCAGACTGCTTGAAAAAATGCCACAGAAAAGTATGGAATATTTCAGATTGCTTGAAAAAATGCCACAGAAAAGTATGGAATATTTCAGATTGCTTGAAAAAATGCCACAGAAAAGTATGGAATATTTCAGACTGCTTGAAAAAGTGCCACAGAAAAGTATGGACTATTTCTGACTGCTTGAAAAAATGCCACAGAAAAGTATTGAATATTTCAGACTGCTTGAAAAAATGCCACAGAAAAGTATGGAATATTTCAGACTGCTTGAAAAAATGCCACAGAAAAGTATGGAATATTTTAGACGTCTTGAAAAAATGCCACAGAAAAGTATGGAATATTTCAGATTGCTTGAAAAAATGCCACAGAAAAGTATGGAATATTTCAGACTGTTTGAAAAAATGCCACAGAAAAGTATGGAATATTTCAGACTGCTTGAAAAAATGCCACAGAAAAGTATGGAATATTTCAGACTGCTGGAAAAAATGCCACAGAAAAGTATGGAATATTTCAGATTGCTTGAAAAAATGCCACAGAAAAGTATGGAATATTTCAGACTGTTTGAAAAAATGCCACAGAAAAGTACGGAATATTTCTGACTGCTTGAAAAAATGCCACAGAAAAGTATGCAATATTTCAGACTGCTTGACAAAAATGCCACAGAAAAGTATGGAATATTTCAGACTGCTTGAAAAAATGCCACAGAAAAATATGGAATATTTCAGACTGCTTTAAAAAATGCCACAGAAAAGTATGGAATATTTCAGACTGCTTGAAAAACTGCCACAGAAAAATATGGAGTATTTCTGACTGTTTGAAAAAATGCCACAGAAAAGTATGGAATATTTCTGACTGCTTGAAAAAATGCCATAGAAAAGTATGGAATATTTCAGACTGCTTGAAAAAATGCCACAGAATAGTATGGAATATTTCTGACTGCTTGAAAAAATTCCACAGAAAAGTATGGAATATTTCAGACTGCTTGAAAAAGTGCCACAGAAATGTATGGACTATTTCTGACTGCTTGAAAAAATGCCACAGAAAAGTATGGAATATTTCAGACTGCTTGACAAAAATGCCACAGAAAAGTATGGAATATTTCTGACTGCTTGAAAAAATGCCACAGAAAAGTATGGAATATTTCAGACTGCTTAAAAAAATGCCACAGAAAAGTATGGCATATTTCTGACTGCTTGAAAAAATGCCACAGAAAAGTATGGAATATTTCAGACTGCTTGAAAAAATGCCACAGAAAAGTATGGAATATTTCTGACTGCTTGAAAAAATGCACCAGAAAAGTATGGAATATTTCAGACTGCTTGAAAAAATGCCACAGAAATGTATGGAATATTTCAGACTGCTTGAAAAAATGCCACAGAAAAGTATGGAATATTTCTGACTGCTTGAAAAAATGCCACAGAAAAGTATGGAATATTTCAGACTACTTGAAAAACTACCACAGAATAGTATGGAATATTTCAGACTGCTTGAAAAAATGCCACAGAAAAGTATGGACTATTTCAGACTGCTTGAAAAAATGCCACAGAAAAGTATGGAATATTTCAGATTGCTTGAAAAAATGCCACAGAAATGTATGGAATATTTCTGACTGCTTGAAAAAAATGCCACAGAAAAGTATGGAGTATGGAATATTTAAGACTGCTTGAAAAAATGTCACAGAAAAGTATGGAATATTTAAGACTGCTTAAAAAATGCCACAGAAAAGTATGGAATATTTCAGACTGCTTGAAAAAATGCCACAGAAAAGTATGGAATATTTTAGACGTATTGAAAAAATTCCACAGAAGTATAGAATATTTTAGACTGCTTGAAAAAATTCCACAGAAAAGTATGGAATATTTCAGACTGCTTGAAAAAGTGCCACAGAAAAGTATGGACTATTTCTGACTGCTTGAAAAAATGCCACAGAAAAGTATTGAATATTTCAGACTGCTTGAAAAAATGCCACAGAAAAGTATGGAATATTTCAGACTGCTTGAAAAAATGCCACAGAAAAGTATGGAATATTTTAGACGTCTTGAAAAAATGCCACAGAAAAGTATGGAATATTTCAGACTGCTTGAAAAAATGCCACAGAAAAGTATGGAATATTTCAGACTGCTTGAAAAAATGCCACAGAAAAGTATTGAATCTTTCAGACTGCTTGAAAAAATTCCACAGAAAAGTATGGAATATTTCAGACTGCTTGAAAAAATGCCACAGAAAAGTATGGAATATTTCAGACTGCTTGAAAAAATTGGAATACACCCTACTAAAACCTGATTGTCAAAGCTGGTGAATTTCAAAAATGCAACCTGGATGTGAGAACATTTTATAAGAACGATATGCAATAAATTTCTGTTTTAAACTTTGAAAAAATGCCACAGAAAAGTGTGGAATATTTCAGACTGCTTCTGGACTATCTTGCGTGAATTGAGCATCAGTTTTTGAATGGCATAATGTAGGAGGTCTGTAAGAGATGATGAGAGGTGTGGAAGGTGTAAAGAAGTCAAAACACCAAAGTTGATTGGCCAAATAAAGAATTTCATGGATAAGACCGTTATGTGTCTATAGAGACAATAAGTGCACAGTTTGATGTCGGTGTGGGAACTGTACACAATTATGTGTGATAAACTGAAGATGCAGACGGTTTGCGCAAAGAGGGCTCCATCTTTGTCACAAACTATTTAATCTTAACAAATATAAAAACGTCACAATATTTTCCCAGCAAAAAAAAACAACAAAAAAAACTTCCTTTTAATTGTACATGTCTAAATGTTAAAATAATTATTCATCCTTTTTTTTTTTTTACAAAGGAGTCACCACTTATCAAGGCCCGGAGGTCACTCGAGGATAAGGGTTAATGAGTGTACAGCAGTCTATGGGAAAATGTCGCAGTAATCGTTAGTCGTGGACATTTGGTATTGGATTATTTAAGGGGATGACTTATCAAGAATTTGTTTATGTTGGACTTGAAGACGACCAAATTGTAGTCAGTTCGAAAGGAGGGAAATGTAAGAGAGTTCCACAGGCATGCAGTTCTAAGAAAGAAACTTTGTTCATGGGATCTACGTTTAGGTTTAGGCACAGATAAAGTGGAGGAAATTATTGATAGTTGTTTCAGCTAGACGAGTGTTTCGCGTGAAAGTCAGGCCAGGGAAAATAAAATACAGTCACTTTTAGATCAGTTTTATAAATTCTTAAGCAATTTCTTAGAGAAATGAAACAGAAAATGACTATCCTCGTTATAGCACTAAGGCCGTTGTACTTTATTCTGTGACATTAACAGGTCACGTGACATTTAATGAAATGGCTTTCTATTTATGTTGGCCGTGATCTGATGCACTTCTATGTTTCTAAACTATCATTCCAAAGTATCTTTAGTAAACATCCTATTTCTTTACAAAATCACCATTCGCACATACAAGTAGTAGTGTTGCCACATCTTGACTAGTGCACCAACCATTAGCCCTCCCCCGTCTCTCTCTCTATCTATCTATCTATCTCTTGGCCAGAGTGCTACAAAGAATTTATTTAGACCCAAGTTTGCCCAGCTGAGCAAACTTGGGTTCTTGTACCGGAAAAATATCCAGTAAATAAAACGTTGTTTAGTAAATCGTTATTTTTATTTATTTATTTTTTTTTTGCATTTCCATACACCAAACATGGATATAAATATCACTAAAACATCCGCTGGGTCATAAGCTTCATTTCCGTACCTAACTTGCCAGGGTGGGTTGCCTGTAGGTTGAGATACACCGCGTCACACACCCACACACACACACACACACACACACACACACACACGGTAGGAAAATTTATAAGATATGGCAGAGTAAAAGAAGTCTATAGCAATGCAGGGAATCAGCTGTTGTATTGGTGTGACGAATGAACAAAAATGGACAAACGAAAGAAGGTCTTATTTGTTTTTTTTTTAATTTTTAAAACTTCGTATATTTTTCAAGATAATCACAATACAAATCAGTAAATATGAACTTACTGTTTGATATACCCGGGATGGTGGAGGTCTTAATATTTCGAGAATATCATCTCTTTCTCAATGTTTTTTTAAGGACATTATTTGGTCCCTTTTCTTTTGAAAAAGAGATGTATTCTCGAAATATTAAGACCTCCACCATCTTGTCTACTTAACGCCAAATGAAACATCCATGAATAGAACTTCTTCTCAAGAACCCCATATCATGTGACTGATTCCCCGCTGACTACAATATGGTTATCAAGGAACAAATACTGGTCATTTTCCAGTATAGCTAACAAAACGAAAAGTGGTCAAAAACAAAAATATAACAAATAAATGTCACCAAAGGCATAATAAGTTACCCTTCTACCTACATGCATAAGATTTTTTGTATGTTTAAACTTATTTTAAAGTGTGTATTTTCCAATAAATACAGCAAAACAAAAATCTTGTAAAAAATATAACAGATAAATGTTACCAAATGCAAGATAAGTTACTCTTCTACCTATGTGGATAAGTTTTTTGTATTCTAACTTATTTTAAAGCGTTTATTTACTTCAAAACACAAGAAAGTCTTAAATTAGAACAAGAAAAATATGGCTGACATTAGACAGCCATCTGGGAAGTCTCTATAATCGCTGGAAATTCAAAAATTAACCAAAAAACTAGTTATCCCCACATCCAATAAATCTCACAGTGACATTCATTGGGTGAGTTTCTACTAGTATTTTGCTTAATTTCCGATTTTTGAGCGATTATCGAGACTCCTAAGATTATTGTCTAATGTCAGCCATATTTTTCTTGTTCTAATTTAAAACTTTCTTGTGTTTCGAAGTAAATAAACGCTTTAAAATAAGTTAAAATACAAAAAACTTATTCATGTAGGTAGAAGAGTAACTTATATTGCATTTTGTAACATTTATTTGTTATTTTTTCTTTTTTTTCAACATTTTTGTTTTGTTGTCTATATTGGAAAATGCTCCAAATATTTGTTGACCTGGGTTTTTTCTATCATTTATTTTTTCAATCCTTTCATGGCATTCTTCATCATTCAATTATTTTATCCTCAAGTGGCTTTTAGTCCTGATAATGGTGACTCATTAGTATATAAAATAAGGTGAGAGTCGGAGGTAATTGGGGCAGTCCAGGGAAAGAAGTGGCTTCATTCGTTACATGTTCGCGTAGGAAGCCTTTGGGTCGCCCCCGACTGTGGTTGGTCTATTTATTTATATCTTTATAAAACAAAATTTTAAAGACAAAATGTTTATTTAAATTTAAAAAATCACGAAATAATAAAAAGGTGGAGGGTAAATTCTATGTCATGTTAGGAGCGTTATCAACCCGGCATCTGGCATAATGATTCGATTTGGATTGCATTTGCTTTTCTTGTTTCTCGTTTTTATATCAACGTAGCAGGTGCTTGTCTATGAGAAGGAGGGAGGGGGGGCCGAGGATGAAGAAGATGGAATTGATGAAGGAATCAGCTTAAGAAAAGGAGGCTGTAGTAGTCAGGGTAGACTTACTATACATTTACTGCTACTGCGATAAATTATCGCAAAACTGAAATTCATAGTTCGACAATGGCTTCGTTGCTGTTGAGCTGAGGTTAGGGTCCTGTTCAGTTTCAAGATGTTATGTTCACCCTCCCAAACTTACCTTCTCCCTGAGAAGGGGCTAGTTTATTTCTAATCGTCTACCGGGGTATGTCGACGGGACTGCTAAGGCATCTTTGTAGGTAACAGTGCGATTATCTTTGTGCTGGCATCTCCAAACCACACTTATTCTTTTGTCTAACCTCCTAGAAAAGAAAGCAAATAAGTGTATTTATTTGCTTCCTCCACGAAAGCAAGATGTGACACAAGGTCGTTTTTAAAGTGGGGGGAAAACCAGCTCTCCAAAAAGAGGCATTCTGGCAGTAGGCAAAAATACAAATTGCTTTAATATAACAAAGGTTTCCCCTATATTGACTAAGGACAAATTAACTTAAGTATAGAATCAAAACAGATACTACACTTGGATCTCGTTGTTTAGTTCTCTCTCACTTAGACACCAGGGTCGGAAAGTGGGATTGAGAAGTCAGCGCCCCTAAGGAAGGACACTTTGACCTGCAAAAAAAAAAATAAATAAATAAATAAAATAAGATAACTTTTACCAAGCACAAGAAAATCTAATTTTCTACCGACCTGCATAGTTTTCATCTACAGAAAGTGTTTTAAACCTTGTTTTATTTCAAAATTTGTTTTGTTATTTTCACTTAGCCAAATTAGTTAATCAAAAATGGCGCTCAATATAATTTTTTAGGTTATCGTTAATTTTAGATTTAAAAGATAAAAAGAAAAATTAAAAAAACGATGCAAGTCCAATATTCAACCTAATATAAAAAAAGAAAGAAAAATCTTTATGATGTACGTACCCGTCACAGAACAAAAATGTCATATTCCAAAAAATCCGTAAATTGATCAAGTAGTTAATACACACACACACACGCACACGCACACGCGCGCGCGCGTGTGTGTGTGTGTGTGTGTGTGTGTGTGTGTGGGTGTGTGTGTAAAGATTTTCCTACGATTTTAGTAATTTGTGTAAGTAAATCGAATCCATTAAAAGACTGATGTTGATTTTGGTAGTCAACATTGAATTGTCTCCCTTTATTTATTAAATACGACAGATCAAGACACACCATTGCCGGTTACTCATAAAATTTGATTTTCTTTGTAAAAAAAATTACTTAAGCAATTTACGTAATTTTTGGAATATGACATATTTTTTCCGTGACTGGTAAGTACATCATAATTTTTTAATTTTTAATTTTTGTTTTTTAATTAGGTCGAACTGTTGAGTTGCATCAAAAAAGCTTGTGTGGATGTTACCACATGTGTACGTATGTAAGTGTATATGCTTGCAACGATTTGTTCTCGTATGTACATGTGCTTCGTTTGTGTGTGTGTGTGTGTGTGTGTGTGTGTGTGTGTGTGTGTGTGTGTGTGTGTGTGTGTGTGTGTGTGTGTGTGGTTCGTTTGTGGCACAATTTTCAATAACAGTTTCAAACATACAAGTCATAATTTCATCCATTTCATTTTGGTTGACTTTTTTCTTTTATAGGAAAACTAAATTTGGGGGGTGTTTTTTTTTTTTAATTAAAGATTTTCTTTTGTTTTTCCGATTTGTTCAATGTTTATTTTTATTATAGTTTTCAAAATTTATGTTGACAGAATGTGTAAAAGAACCGCTAGTGCTAGTAGCAGCACCAGCAGCAGCCACATGACACAAATGACCAAACTGGTGTGCGATGTAACATCATTTCGGAAGAAAAGAACGGAAAGGAAAAGTAGAGAGAAAAATTGCACCACGTGGCGAGGACAGGGCAAAAAAATTTTGTGCCGGGAAAGATGATCATTTGGCCTGTGGTGTTGAGAGACTTTTAACTACATACATGGCAGACAACATAAACTAAACGACTTTTAAAACGAGATATATTAATATATATATTGATATATATATTAATATATATATATTAATATATATATTAATATATATAAATATATATATATTAATATATATATATATATATATAAATATATATATATTAATATATATATATATATATTAATATATATATATTAATATATATATATATATATATATATATATATATATATATATATATATAAATATATATATATTAATATATATATATATATATATTAATATATATATATTAATATATATATATATATATATATATATATATATATATATTAATATATATATAAATATACATAAATTAATATATATATATTAATACATATATTAATATATATATTTATATATATATATTAATATAAATATATTAATATATATATATTAATATATATAATAATATATATATATTAATATATATTAATATATATATTAATATATATATTAATATATATATATTAATATATATATATTAATATATATATTAATATATATTAATATATATATTAATATATATATAATTATATATTAATATATATATTAATATATATTAATATATATATTAATATATATTAATATATATATATTAATATATATATATATTAATATATATATATATTAATATATATCTATTAATATATATATATTAATATATATATTAATATATATATTAATATATATATATTAATATATATATTAATATATATATTAATATATATATATTAATATATATATTAATATATATATATTAATATATATTAATATATATATATATATTAATATATATATTAATATATATATATTAATATATATATTAATATATATTAATATATATATATGTTAATATATATATATTAATATATATTAATATATATATATTAACATATATATATTAATTTATATATATTAACATATATATATTAATATATATTAATATATATATATTAACATATCTATATTAATATATATATATTAATATATATATATTAATATATATATATTAACATATATATATTAATATATATATATTAATATATATATATTAATATGTATATTAATATATATATTAATATATATATATATATATTAATATAAATATTAATATATATATAAATATATATATATTAATATATATATTAATATATATATATTAATATATATATATTAATATATATATATTAATATATATATATGTTAATATATATATATTAATATATATATTAATATATATATATATATTAATATAAATATTAATATATATATATATTTATATATATATTAATATATATATATATTAATATATATATATATTAATATATATTAATATACATATTAATATATATATATATTAATATATATATATGAATATATATATATTAATATATATATTAATATATATATATTTTGGGTCTAAACACTTGAAATTTTAGATGTAGGTTCCTTGGATATGGATCAAACTTTTTTATTTGATTTGAGCCCATAAAAAAATGTTAAGAGGTCAAAGTTAAAAAAAAATAACCTCGGTGGTCTCTACCAAATTACTCAGCCAATTTTTGGTCTAAACATTTGAAATTTTACATAAAGTGTATTCAGACACAGGGCAAACTTTTTAATCGGTTTTTGGCCGAAAACTTGGCTGCTAAGGGGTCAAAGTTCAAAAGATTTTACCATTTGCAATCTCTAGCAAACTACTCAGCCAATTTTGGGTCTAAACATTTTAAATTTTACATAAAGGGTATTCAGACATGCAACAAGCTTTTTAATCAGTTTTGGGGCGAAAATTTGGCTGCCAAGAGGCTAAAGTTGAAAGAGTTGACCTTTGCAGACTCTACCAAACTCCTTAGCCAATTTTGGGTCTAAACACTTGAAATTTTAGATGTAGGTTACCTAGACATGAGTCAAACTTTTTAATATATATATATATATATATATATATATATATATATATATATATATATATATATATATATATATGCACATAAAGTTATGAACAGTACATACAACTGAACTGCTAGTTAAATGTATTGACACAAGAATTGATAAAACTGGCATAGCTTTCTTTTCTTTTCTTTTTGTTTGAAATGAGGTATTTCTGTATGGTTTTGTGTTTCGTTTCATGTTTGGTGACTTCCGCTCCGTATTTGCATCAACAATATCCATTTCTGCCGTGTTTGTTTTGCAAGCGCATTTGTTAGAGATAACCGAATTATTTTACTGGTGTCATAAATTATCTTTACTAAATGAGTTTATGCTTAATAAAATATTGAGCGCGTTTTAGATTAGCACTCATAGCGATAAACTAAAATGAAGAAAAACCTTTATCGTGAATGGAATGAAATTAGCATATTCCAAAAATCATAAAAATTGATCAAGTATTTTTTTTTTATTTCAAAAAAATAAAAAGAAAAAGAAAAAAATACAATTGAACCGTCCAGATTTGCATTTTGAGGGTGTTGGCAATGGTCCTGTTGTCATAACTTGGATCGGTAGAGAACATGAGTTGTACAGTGGTGCATCTCCGATCTCTTTCTGGCATGAACGGGAGCTCCTATCTCTCTTGGGTTTTGTACACAACTGACCAACTAGTAGATGGTCTGCAATTAATAAAGAAAACCGGTTTTCATCAAACGGAAATGGAATCATGTCATCTTTTCTATGGCGACAATTTTGTCTTTCTACTCTGTAATAAAATATTGTTTTGTATATTTTGAAATCGTAAATTAACTCTCGCAAA